>NW_007577794.1:188677-203512 GCF_000690725.1 Stegastes partitus
GACCCCGTTGGTGGGTCTAGGGTAAAACCTGTCGTAAAGAAAGGGCCCTATTAGGGGGCTTAGTAGTGAAACTACTACCATCCTATGTGTCCAACGGTCTCAGTCCTGTCCCTGGAGCCGCTCCCAGCTCAGGTGTTCTTCCAGAAAGTGGATTACATGTCCATCATATTACTGCTCCCAAAGCCGATTTTTCTGTCACTCTGTGGGGCTCCTCTGAAACTTCCGGAGTCTGTCCTTAGCTCTATCAGCCGCATTAGATGTCATTTCCTGTGGGTTCCTGCCCTGTCGCTGCCAGCCCAGCAGCTCTTTCAGCCGGGTCACGTCGGGGTCCTCCTTGTCCGTCGCGGCAGGCACCTCCACACTGTAGCCCCGTCTCTGCAGCTCCCGCCCCGCATCATGCGCGCTAGTGTAGGTCCGGGCTCCGCTGTCCCAGTGGATTCTCATACTGGTGTAGGGGGTCTGGAAACGTATGCCCTTTGCCTTCAGGCATTTCTTTATCGCGTTGTATTCCCTACGCTTCTGTACGATCTCTGCGGCGTAGTCATGATCGAAGAACAGCGGGCGGTTGCCGAGTTGAATCTTACCCCTTTTCCAGGCTTCTCTTAACACAGTTTCTTTAGTTGTGAATTCCTGGAAGTTAATGATCAGGGGTCTCGGTGGGGCCTCTGGTCTTGGTTTCGGAGCGAGGGAACGATGAGCCCGCTGTATCTTAAGGTCCATGTCTGTGGGTAGTGGCAGCTCACGTTTGAGAAGGTCTGAGACGAAGCGCATCACAGAGCTTCCCTCTTCTCCCTCTGCAACTCCAAAGATGCGGATGTTGTTTCTTCTTGATCTGGACTCCAAATCTGTGAGCTTTTGTTGCAGAGTTTTCTGGCGCTTTATAGCTGTTGTGAGCGCTTCGGTCATTTCCACGGCCATGTCCTCCACTTGCCCCACTCGTGTCTCCATCTCACCCACTCGCTCCTTCAGCCCCTGCATCTCTTCGGCCAGACCATCGAGTTTACCGCTCACTTCTGTGTGAAAGGAGTTAAGGTCCTTTCTCAAGTTGTCGTTGTCCCTCTTCAGCTCGGATTTTAGCTCCTTTATCGCTTCCAGTAGGTCTCCCGGCGTTATGCTCGTTCCGGGGTGTCCTGTAGCTCCACATGAGTTGCCGCTAGCTTGTGATGCTACTTTGCTATCTTTGGTGGCGGAGCTGTTTTTGTCTTGAGTTTTCGGCATTGTGGCTTTTCTCTGTCGAGTCTTTCTGTTTCGGGTTCTCTCTGTCTATCTAGATGTTCACTTTCTGCTAGAGTAACGAGTTTTTTTTTGCGAAGTTATTGAATCTACGCTGGAGAGCCTCTCTACACACGTCCTTCTACTCCATCTAACACCCGGAAGTCCTACTTACTAGGTTTTACTGGCATCACGACTTTTATGACAAAGTGATCAGGGTGCTCATTCAGACATGAAGCTAACATGTTCAGATGCCGACAGAATAATGAAAAAGAGTACATCTCTGAAAGGGGCTTTATATATCTTGTACATTCAACAAGTTGGCAACACTCAAGGTTGTTCCCTTGAATAGGAAATGGTGTGAAGTGCGCATTACAGCTTACACCATAAACAGGTCAGGTCAATCTTTTTTCATCTTGTCCAACTATGATGCCTAGATTGACTGTGAGAAGTGGCTCACTATCCTCAGTCACAACAGTCTAAACTGTAGCAGGTCCCCAGAGACTGTGATGATTCATGTCACAGTTTATAGGACCCTTTTCTTGAACTGGAACAAGGAAAAATGTATGGGAAAGTATTGGAAGTGTGAACGTGACACGTGACCTGTTAAGGGAATACAAAGCAGAGTATGTGGTCTATTGAGCGTTGGAAACAATATCTGGAGATTCACAACCTTTTTTGGGAATCCATGTGCATATTTGTGTCGGGGTTGCAAAATCCGTCTTCATCATTCTGCATTGTTTTTTCATAATTAAAGTGGATAGAAAATGTAAATTACTTACAGTGTCACAGGCTTCATTTGATTTGCATTGCAATTCTGTTGCATATGGCCCAAGGGCTTTCTCCCTTTAGTACTTCCTGGCACACTGAGGAAAAAGTCCCCTGTAAAAAGTGACTATTCAGAGAGACTAAATACTAAGGAAGATAGAAAAGGTACTACATTTGGAGACTTTCCAGAGATTGAGTGTGTATTGAGCTGTGCTACTGTCCAATGGTACAAGCATTTGGTTTGATTTCTTGGAGGCTGTCTTTTCTATTTTACAATGGAACAAGGAAAAATGTAGAACTTTAATCAGTCAACCCATAGTACACATTGCTACTGTAAATTTGTCAAATTTGTTTGGTAGTCCATGAAATGGTATTCATTTTTCACAGATTTATATATATATTGCATGGCTTTAATTAGTATTTCTAAAAGTACTAATTGAAGCTTTGTTATTTTGAGGTTAGGATTGAAATGATAAAGTACAGAAGAGGTAAAAAATGCAGGTAGATCAAAATGGAGTTCGCTTTTTATTTCTTTGTCAGCCTGGCGTGCTCCATTTCTCTCTCTTGCCCTGGGGGGAGTTCTGCTCATTAGAGCAGTGAGCCCTGCAACCCCACAGGGATCAGTGTCATAGCCAGACAGTGTCACACATATACACAGAAACAGACGTACACACTCACAAAGAGCAGCCTAGTGTGCCAAGTACCCACACACATACATACCCTTATCATCTAGTACACACACACTGACGTATACTCTTTCATCTTGCTGCTGTTTTGACATCTCATCCCTGGAGGGGAGCAGCTTAAAGATGCGCCTCTCTCACCTCTTCTCAATCCACTGCTCCCTCCAACTCCTTGTGTCACCTCTACCTGAGGTTCCCTCTCCTTCTCCTCCTGTCTTTCACTGCTGTGTTAAGCTGACAGCTGATATGATGATAGAAATGCCACAGGCCTGAGGGAGGATGGTACTAGTCAAATGGAATGCCTAGTCAAGCCTTGAGGGAATTCTGTCACTCTCCCTGGGTTTCTCGCTGGGAACTTTGGGAATAGTTTATATTCAGCATCAGCAGCATGGCACAAGAAAATGCAGAATAAGGTCAAGCCAACAGCAATCAGTGATGGCTATCTTGTCCCTATCAGAGACTTAATTAAACTTAGATTTATTGCATTACCATGTCTACATTGTAAATGTTCAGCATGTGTCAGAAAAATGTAACTGCAAGCAGATTATAGGAAGATTCTAGAGAAAAATCAAGGGAATCAAGGGTAACACTTAACTGTATATTGTAATGATTATTACTTAATTATAGTAATTAAGAGGGCAGTGTTGGGGTGACCCAACAGATGAGTAGTTAGGGTGCATACCCCACTGGTGCTCATATACTGAGTCCCTGCTACATGTCATTCACCTACTCTTATTCCCCTTATTTCCTGCCTGTTTGCATTGCCACTATAAATAAATAAATCTTAAAAAAAGAAAAAAAATGTAGTGTTGGAAAAGGTTGATCAGCCTTCTTTTAACTATTCATTTTTCCACCACTTGATGGCAGTCTTGAAATTGTAAAAGCTCCTTGAATTTTTTTGTTGATGCAAATGCCAGTGTATGCTACACTGTAGGCATAATTAACAATGCATGCATTTCACATACATAATCATAAAATAATTCTGTCTGCACCATATCTCTGTCTCTAACAGGTATGCCATCCCACCTGAGCATGGGAAGAGACTGGAACGTCTGGCTACAGGTAACAGAGTAATTTATATTCTCTGCCTTACCTGTATGAATGGAGTTGGCCAAGGTAATGAAATAATTATTAAATTACAGTCACAGAATACAGAGGCAGGTCTGCATTAAACAACAAAGTACAGCCTAATTTAATCTCTGCAGTGAGAGGGCACTTGAGGTAATGGCAAAGCTAAAGATGCAGCATGCTAATGAAGACTGACTACAAATACACAGAACTGCCCCTTGTTGAGCTGTAAAATGTTTGAAGTATTGACAAATACATACCTTGATAATCCCATGACAGCCATGTTGATTACATCACTGAATAAGTAAATATACAGCAGAACAGAATCACAAATGTATAGAACGGGGTTCTTTAACCTAATTTTCCCTCAGAGGTAATATTACAAAATGTAAATGGTTGACAGCTACTCATATCTTAAATTACAAATTATATTTATGTACACATATATCATATCATATCATATCATATCATATCATATCATATCATATCATATCATATCATATCATATCACTCAAACTGATCTCTCAACCAAACCAGGTGATTAAGTTTATTATGTGTAAACATGCCAGATATCATTACCCAAAACTTAATTTTTGACCTCTTAAATTGTTGTATACATATGTTTCACTGTCAATGCGTAAAGCTCACAAAATATTCTACTTACAGTATCACGTCGAATCACGAAAAAGAAAACAAGGTTTTAATTATTTATATTTTCTTGTCCCACATCACCCTTTTCAGAAATCAAAAATTCACAAAATGGGGTCACCAAGAGAGGTGTATGCTGGAGGGTATCCACGTAGTGTTACTCTAATGGAGCCTACTAAATCTTCATCTGTCTGTGTTTTTTCTTGCTTTTATGGTCCTTAATAGGGGTGTCATGATATAACGGTGCGGATGATAACGACATGATTTTTTTTTTAAAAAAAAGAAGAAATATTGATGTCATAGTAATAATACACACATGATGATATCAGAAATAATCCATTGCCAGTAATTTTCAGGTGCTTGATTTATTTTTTATTTTTTTAAATTTATGATATTGGCACTCCAACAACATACAGTACAGGTATGGTTACGCAGTCTAGCTTCCTACACTAATATTTTGTGTGTAATTCATTTGCTAAACATGAGACATTTTCTAAAGATATCATGACCATTATTTTGATTCTTTTGGCCACAATAATCATGTAGTGAAAATCTGGTATTGGGACAATGATGGTCTTTGAATAACATAACTTCAACTGCAATTATTGCCTCATATACCATCTCACTATCAGTCAACAATTTCTTGTGCTTTGTTCGGCTGTATGCCACTTTAAAGATGCCTTCATTGCAGCGATGGCCTTTCTTGATCGGTTTAATGAATGGGATTAATGTCTTTTTTGGTCTTTTTTTTTTAAGTTTGTTTGGATTTTCTGTTTCTATTCTGCAACCCTCACAAAAGTCCTGCTCAACGTTGCTTGGGGTTTTAGTGAAACTGGCATTCAGCATTACATCTTTTGCCAACTGAAACACTGCCGGAGGGAAGTAGGATGTCTGTGTAGTGGATTGGATTGGAATTGGAACTGTTTTACTGTGGAAAGTTGTGGTGTTTAAGGTTTATACAAAATCATTTGTTAGGTAAAAATACAATGCTTTTCCTGGTTACAGTTTCATTCATTGTAAACTAGAACACCACTGGGTTTTCTTTACGGTCTCTCAGAGGAAGTAGGTATGTTTAAAATAAGTTAATGGATAAAATAATAATTAGTAGCTCAAAAAAAATTCCACTGTACTTTATATTCTAAAAATGTTGCAACCATAAACCATAAACCACCTTTCACTTAGCTTTTTAGTTATGCTTTTTATTAATCTGTGTTTTATCTTTTTTGACTAGCTAAGTCTCTCTAATGGTGTGTGTGTGCGTGTCTCTGTCAGGTTTTTTTCCCAACAGCTTCAAGGGGTGTGAAGCTTTTCTTCGTCACAAGATGACTCTAATCTCCCCTTCCATACTAAAGAAGTATGGCATTCCCTTTGATAAGGTAGGTTCTCAACCCCCTTTGAAAAAACTCTCAGTCCTCCTTTTCTTGCCACTTATACTTCATTTATTTACCAACTTGTGAAAAGAGATTTTCTTGCCACTAAAATAAGTAGTACTCTGATTGATTGCAGAAATCTGCCGTGGCTTATTTTAATTATGTCAACAGTTTCCTTTTATTTGCACATTAAAAAAAAAATCTAAATAAAAATGTATTGTTTTGATCACTCATGTTTTCTAGTACAATCTGATGTAATCTCCATTCCTTTGCCTTCTTCCATCCCTATAATAAATTATCAGATTACTCAGGAAGCTGGAGAGTTCATGATCACCTTCCCTTATGGTTACCATGCTGGATTCAATCATGGGTTTAACTGTGCGGAGTCAACAAACTTCGCCACTGTGCGCTGGATAGACTATGGCAAGGTTGCCACACAGGTAGCATTGCACTCAATTGGATGAGAATTTACCTTAAAACTGTGCATCAGTGCATATCTTTAATAGCACTGACAAAGAAATATGGCTTTTACAATTAATTTCAGGCATAATCATGGTCTTTTCCTTTTTGCCCTTCTTTAGTGCACTTGTAGCAAGGACATGGTAAAGATATCCATGGAACCCTTTGTGAAGCGTTTTCAGCCTGACCGCTATGCTAACTGGATGCTGGGCAAAGATTCAATGCCTATTGACCACACACTTGCTACTCCCAGTACAACACCAGAGCTGCAGAGCTGGTTGCACAGGCGTCACAAGACAAAGTCTACTAATAAAGGGTACTGTTATCATACTCTGACAATGTTTCTACTGTTTCCTGTCACAGAGAGTTGTGTGTTGCAGCTAATGGTGGTAGTAGGGAGGGAGTATGAGTAGTGCTAAACATTGAGTAGAAATGGAGCAACATTTGGGTATGTATCAGATGGGGGGTTATTTGGTGACTAGTGAACCTAATATTATGTGGCCAGAAATATTTCACAGCAAAAGCCAAATGCACTTGTCTCCGAAGTCATAAAATTCTACATTTGGTTTCATTGCTTTTCAGCCTTAATCAGGGTTTTGAGTTTCAATCTTGTTTGATCTGTCTCCCTTCTTACAGCAGCAGCCACTCTCGTATGCGCTCCAAGCGTCTCAGAACCACCGAAGAGCCTGTTGGCCTGGATGACAGTGCAGCATTGAACAACGCCAAGAGGAAAGGTGTGGGTGGTCCACCTGGGCCTAAGGTGCGAAGGTCTGCTGCAGGGACAACTTGCAGAGAAGAAGACAAAGAAAAGAAAAAGGAAGCTGAGTCAAAGCACAACCAGAATCCAAATTCTGTTCCGCTTTCTGGTAAGAAACTGACTGATGACAATGAAAGGCATTCAAGACTTTGCGTGTCTCTTTGATCTGAAGAGAGCACAGACTGCCTTGATATTGAGTTTGTGTGTGTGATTCAGACAGTTATCAGTGTGTGTATTCCCTTATACTATAAATTCTTTCAACTGAGATTTGTAAAAATGTCTCACATTGCTTGTTTATTTGATAGTAGATTTCACATTTTTTCTATCCGTGAATCCTCAACAGGTCCTTGCAGACAGATGTGTGTGGTCAAGGTAAATCGTGTAGAGAGTAAAAGTTTGGGGTTTCCCAATAAGGAGCCATCCCAAAACGCTCTCTCCAGCTCCTCTGCCTCACCAGTGAAGACTGACCTAAAGGTGGAAGCAGTCTCTCAAGCTGACCCTCAACACCTCTCAGGGCCAGGGGTCACAAGCAGGACTCCTGAAGGACTCATACCAAGGCCTGAGGCCAATCAGATGCATCTGGAAACTAATGAGTCAAAGTGTTGCTCTTCTGAACCAAGAGACCTCTCAACTTGTAAAGACTGCTCAATCAGGATCCCTCCCCTGGAAACCAGCAAACTAAACTCATCTTTCCACATGCGAAATTCTGCTCAGACTGTGATGGGCTTGTGTTCCCTTGACTCTAAAACTCAAACATCTGGTTCGTCATGTAGAGAAGAAACTTTAAATCTAACATCCAACACAGAAAGCAACATGGACACAGGTGCAGAGAAGTACACTAATAACACTATTAAAACAGAGAAAACAGACGTAGTTGTTGATCCAAAACATATCAATCCACACTCCACTACAGAAGCACTTTATGATCTCAAAAGAGAGCCAGAGGGGGATAGTTCCACATCTTGTGGCACTTTCTCCCAATCACAACACAATTGCAGTTTAGCAAAAAGCAACACTGAGGAAAATCTTTTCCCTCCTCTTCTACAGAGGAATGCAGTGGATATGCCACAACTAACTCCTGAGCCAGATGATCAGGTTGGCATTTGCCCTTTGCCTCCTGTACTGACCCAAGAGATGCCCTCCCTTACCCCTGCTGATGATGGGCTAACTGACTTCCCGAAAACTAGCTTGTGCAGTCACCAGATTGCACCTGTGCTTCAGAGGGAGACGCCAACTGGCTCCCCATCCACACATGAAGCCAAAGAGGAAGAGAAAGAGACTGATTTAATGATGTCAGCAGAACCTCGTGCAGTAGAACATGCCAACAACTGGCATTTAGATTCTTCATATAATTGTGAAGGGGCAGCAGTGTCTGGTTTAGAGGGAAACACGGCTCATTTAACTGCCAGTGGTATGCACAAAATAACATCTGGTGGTGTCCACGAAATGCTAGTAACGCCTGCAGTTGCAGCAGGAAAGGATCCTGCAAAGCTGGAAAATCTTATTCCTGGGCAGAGTGGTGCTGCCCCTGGCCAGCTAGTTCAGAGCACAGCACCTCAAAGAGAGCAGCAACCCAACTTGCCAGAGTTTGCAAGTAAAGATAACTCCAAAGACCCACCTCAAAAAGACAGTGCAATTAGTGTGAACAGTGCTGGCTCTCTGTTAACAAGTACCTCAAATAGTAATCTTTTAGCTGCTGCACCACCATTATGCACTCAAAGTGACAGCCACTCAGCATTACAACTCCACCACCACAAAACATATTCTCCTTCCCATTGTACTTCCCAGAACCCATACATGGAGCCCAAAACCTTCTCCAGTAGCATCTGGAAAAACCTCAATTCCCAGAGTCCTGCAGTCCTCATCCAGAGTCTGCACCCAGAGCTCCCTTCTGACTTCACCCACGACCCTCTGCCTTACACTATGTGGACTGAACCTCAATGCAAAGAGGTCACAGACCTCGAAGACCCAGAACAAGACCTCCGTGTGTCAGAGAACCAGGGAGAAGAAGGTGGGGCTCTGACCTGGGCCCAGCTTGAGCCCACAGCTCTAGTTTCAGTTGGTGCTATTGAGCCCCTAGGGCTTTGTGGAGATTATGAGCTGCAAAGAGATGAAGTGGATGGGACTGAAGCCCTGTCCCTGTGCAGGGAGCTGGGGAGGCAAAGGGAAGCAGAGGAGAGTCTGCGCTCAGAAACGGCTGTTTCACCTCTCAGGATGGGAAACGAAGAACAGGATGGGGTGTCTGATATGGAAGAAGGGGGATCTGATGGCGAAGAGGCAGAGCATCAAAGTAGTGCCAAGGGAGAAAGCAGTAGTGAGTCATCTGATGAGGAAGAAGAAGAGGAGGAAAATGATACAAGTAATTATGAGTGTGATGAATCAGGCCTGGAACCTGGGGAGGTTTGTGCTGTGAGTGTTTTTTTTGTTTGTTTTTTTTTTTACACACAATTATAGTCATTCAGATTATTGCTTGTAAAAACACAGGTTATTTGCCCTGCTAACACCTTCCAATGATGCCTGTCCATGCCAGTACCCTGCCTTGTCAGTGAAGAGGACCACTAAGAGCTGGCGTCACCCACTCAGGAAACCCACTGCAAGGGCTGTACCCACTGCTGTCAAACAACAGGCCGTCAGTGACGATGGTTGGCACATTAAGACACATGCGCACACACACACACACACACACACACACACACACACACACACACACACACACACACACACACACACACACACACACACACACACACAGTTCACACAGTTCACACAGTTCACTGCAAGGTATTTCTATGGTTTATCCCTAAAAAGACTCCTACATTCAGACAGTGACACATGCACATGGTGTAAGCCAAAAGTCATGCTTATTTCAATAAAAACTGAGGGACATTTCCTGTTGTGGTTAGTGCTGCATAGTGGGTGGCATCAGGCCAGAAACCATGATCCTCCATTACAGGGAACCAGTTATCCAGAATACAGTTGCCATAACATTTTTTTTTAGACTAATTGGGTTTTTAAACTAAAAACCACAACATTTTCTCTGTTAAAGGTATTGTAGCTAGAAGGACAAGAATTCATAGACATAGACAAGATTCATAAGACTGGTTGTCCTAGTACCATTAACAGAAAAAAAAATATTATTAAGGTAACTTTTGTGTTCTCCCACAGTTAACCATCCCTCTCTGTGGTCCCCACTTCCCCTCCCCGTTTTTCAAATTTTATGTCCCCACAAATGATTCTTCTGACGTCAATGTACACATAAACCAAACAGATTTAATTCTCAGGCCTACCACAGTAAAATGATCTGGTGATAGATCTTCTATTTGTTTTCATGGTTTTAACAGAGTGGGGTGGAGGGCCCTCCATTAACAACTCGTCAGGCACATATACACACATAGTTACATTCATCATCTCCATGGTTGTGAAAAGGGATGAATAATTCAGCAGCCATTGTAGTTACTAATCCCTGAGTAAGAAATGACCATGGCTGTAAGAAGCCTGTTTAATGATGATGAGGGTGCTTAATTATTTTTGGCAATTTTGTAAACAGGCAGGTGCCTAGTGAATAAAAAAATTTTTTCAGGTCACTGGAGGAAATTGTCACCACTGTGAATGGATTAGATCTGACTTAGCAGGAAGTCTGTGCAAGTGTATTAATAGAGCATAAGTCAATTATAGAAGTGATGCATGCTGTTTTTTTGATATACAGGTCACATGATTATTTCAGATTCAAAATAGGCTTAATTAACAAACTACCAGGCAGGAGATTTGAACGTTGTATTGCATGAATCATCAACTGGGCCATAGTACAAGAAGCACCAGTTGAATAGATAAGTGATTGCGAGGTTGTAAGGCTTTATTTTGTCTCTAATTAGAGCCCCCTGAAGCAAGCCTGGCAGAGGAGGAGGGGGAGCAGGAAATGGAAGCCTGGGCAAAGCCCCTCATCTACCTGTGGCAGAACAAAAAGAGCTGCTTCACAGCAGAGAGGGAGTACAATGCTCATGCAGCCAACATGCAGCCACACTGTGCTGTGTGCACACTCTTCATGCCCTATTATCAGGTAAAGATGAGTGCAACGTAAATATATAATTAGTGTCGTTTGGAAGATGCTTGTTCATAAAATGCACAGTTCCATTCGTGCGTATACAGCATGTATTGCAATATGGTCTTGTTAGGATGTATACGAGATCTGTATATCATGTGGTTGGCATTTTTCAGGGGAGGTGAGGTGATTGTTAATATTTCTTTGGTTAGTAATTCTGATCCTGTCTTGAGCACGTGATTTTTCACCTACCACTCCTGTGATACTTACAGTTCATAGTTTATCAACAACCTTGCAGGTCCGTATGTATTTTAGGTCCAGTCTGCAGAAATATTTAGGATTTGTAGTGTATCTGTATCTATTGGTGAAGCTGAATTTACTGTTGCTATACTGAGTTTAATCAAGTCTTTCCAAGTATCATCAACTCATGCAATGATAGAAAAAGTAAAGACCCCTAAAGGTAATCAAATGGGCTGTTGTAATGTGTTGCTAAGGAGTGATTTGGTCTTTTCTCTTTCACTCAAGCTGAATTTATGTGACGCGAACATCTTGCACATTGCAGGCGAAGACACCGGTTCCTTCTTTATTGTGAAAATGTAACCTAATTGACATTCAAAAAGAATCACTGAAGTAATTCACAACTGTTGGCTTTTTAACTTGGTCACCGTCAAGTTGTATGGCTTTCAGTTTCATTACGAAAATCCAAGCAAAAAAAGAAATCTGGTATTTAATCAAAATCACTTCATTCTACATGTCTCATTTCCAAAAAATCCCCAAAAAGTCAAAAACAGTTCGTAGTAACCAGATTCTGTAAAAAACATGAAATTCTGCACTACTCTGTGCAACCAACAGTCAAGTGACAAAAATTCAGGGACTTTTTGTGCTGAACTGGAATGAACTGCAGACTGTGTGTACACAGAGTAGATTAAAAAAAAACAGGTTGGAAACTAATTAAAAATGAAAGTAGGGAATTATCTATCATATGTAGAGCCACCGTTTTTTTTTCTCCAGCGTTGGTCACTCCTGAATGATGATGTGAATGATGAGAAAAATGTTATGTGGATGACAGGGTTTGTCAGTTTTTGTAAATTGAATAATACAAAAAAATGTACTTTTTAAAAATAATTTTTTATTTTTATGGCATTATAACTTTGTTATATTGCACACAACATTTTTAAGAGTTCTTTACTTCTACCCACGGTCACACTGTTTCTGTAGGGATGCAGGACTTTATATTTCAGTGAAAAATGAACCACAGTGAGTAAAAACGTGACAACTTATACAAATATTATCAATACTGCTAAGCCCATAGGTCCTATAGCAATGCCATTGTTTATTACAGAACCAGCCTCTGTAATTTTCCCCTCGCTGAAATGCCATCCAGAATGACAACTTTTATTACAAAGAAAGAATGGAAACATTTTTATCACCCACCTTCCCTGTAAAAAAAAAAAACCCAGTCCATTAGGTCATAAGGAGAACATGACAATTACCCAGTCTCTTCCTACCATAGGCTGAAGACAAAGCAGAGGACAATAAACCTGTCATAGCTAAGGACACCTCCACGTTTTCTTCTCCAATGGAAGGACCTGCTCCTCCCTTCAGAGAGTTGAGGAGGACCAAGCCCCTGGTCCCAGAGATATGTTTTTCTTTCCGGGAGCAGAACTGCCCCCCAACTCCTACTAACCCTCTGCTGCAGGAAGACGGCACCTCCCCTCTGCTCTCCTGCCAGGGCTGTTGCCTACAAGTCCATGCAAGTACGTATGCACAAGGGAGGCACATAAGTATATGTGTGTGTGTGAGAAAGAGAAGGAGTACAGTCTAAGGGACATAGTGGTGTTTCTAAATTTCATGGTGTCTATTTACCACTCAACGGACCAAGCGACATTGTTTGTTTCCACATGTTGTGCTTGTCCCACTGATGTCATTGTTAGAGGGTCAGTGGGTTTAAGTCCTGACTCACTCCGTCTCAATGTTCCACCCCCTTCTTGTTTCCCTTTCTCCCCCTCTCTCTGCGGTTTGGAGTATTTTGTTTCCCTCGTCAGCCGAATGAGGGTGAATCCTCTGTCTTCACCACACATAGTTCCTGTTCAAAAGCCCCAAGCCAGTAACAAGCCCTCACACACACTCTTAAAAATCCCCTGGAGCCTTTCTGTTCCACTCTACGCACATATGCAATACATTGTGCATTATCACAATCCGTCATTCATACATTCACATCAACGGACGTAGATCTCTTTTCCAATCATGCACATTTTGCTGATATCTTAAGCCTCCAGTCAGTCTTTCACAGACATGTGCTTGTGGGCACCACAGACTCACTTCTGAAAGTCTTAAACACTGTCCTGAATCCACAGCTTTAAAATGACATTGCTTCTCCCTAAGTCATTTTCAATCACTCATGCTAGTGTTGATTGCACCACATTTTTCACTCTGCAGGGTTTATGTATGCACTATGTGTGCTGCGCTGCATATGTATTTACTTGGTTTGTGAGAGTGTGTGAAGGTATGTTAGGGTGGGAGCAGGAGATGAAGTGCATGTCATTTGACCCTGATGAAAAAGCCACAAGTTTGGTTTTGAGACCCAACAATAAGTACAGGTTGATGTAGCTTTCGCTCAGTACTGTTATTTGAACTCTGGAAAGGAAACAGAGGTGAGCTTAGATTTTATTTTTGGTTTTTGTGATGGATAGTGGAGGAAAAGAACAGAGACATACTCACATATACAGACTTTAAGTGTTTTTTACAACTAAAAATTCCCCCCAGCTTACGTGTCTAAAGCCTCTAGCCCATGGATTGCAACCAGCTGCCAGCTTTGAACAGAATCACATTTGTTTTACTAAATTAAATCCCAAATGTTTTTCTGTTCAAGGCCACCAGCATTTGTTTTTTCATTCTTTTTTTTTTTTTTTTAAGCATTTGTGCTACTCTGCCACACCAAGGGCACAGACCAACATTAAGCAAAGCAGCAACATCTACACAGCATAGATCCATAGATATACAATAACTCTTCCTCTTGTGTTGTCTGCATTTCTTTCTTGACCACACCAACATTCCTGTACACAGACCATAGAGATCTCAATTTCCACTTAGTCTGCTGTTCTTTGCATTTCTGCATGGAACAACACCAGTTTTCAGTCAAAACTCTGTGGAAACAATGTTGATGTGGCATTTTGTTCTATCCTTTGTAGCTTACAGTGGGCCTACTGTTTGCTGTCAAGTCTGCTGTTTTCTGTTGTTCAACTAGTACCATGCAAGTAGTTTTGAGTAAATATTTTTGCCCCTAATTTTCATCCATCCCTTCCTCGTTTAGGTTGCTATGGTGTTGCTGCAGAGGACGTCAGCAAACAGTGGTCATGTGATCGATGTACGGAAGGAAGCTTTACAGCAGTAAGACACTTTATCTCTTGGTTTGATTCAGCTTGTGTTGACACTTATGGGACAGTGTTGTCTTAAAAGGAGGGTAATTATGAGTAGTTACAAGGTTCTTTTGAAAGTATTTCTGATGAAAACATTAACTTCTGTACACTAACTGTGAACTGCAAATTTATTGATAGGGACACCATTTCAATCCTAGATAGATTCATGAGCTGATGAAGACAGATCTGCCAATGATTTGAGTGGAATCAAAATATTGACCTACAAAATTTTTCCTTTAGAATCAAGCATTATTCTCTTGTTCAACAATGCTATCTTAACAAACATAGGTTTGAAATACCAACCGGTAATATTTGAAAACACTGTGTGTATGTATATATACAAACACACACACACACACACACACACACACACACACACACACACACACACACACACACACACACACACACA
>NW_007577794.1:204402-242608 GCF_000690725.1 Stegastes partitus
CTCTCTCTCTCTCTCTCTCTTGCACACACAATCCTTGAGGACTGGCCTGGTCTAATTAATGAAGTGTTCACAGTTCTAATTAACAATGTGAGACGAACATGCCCGCAATCAAAGCTAGATAATTAACCACTGGTGGGTGGGAGTGGGGGTTTGTGTTTGTAGGACTGCCTCTGTGCTGGGGTTTGTATATACATGTGTAGGTGTATGTCTGCTTCCCTGTGTGTGTATGTGCATGCATTTGTGCATTTAGTGTGTGCATGTGTGTTTGCTTAATGAGAGAGCTGGAGTGTGTCTCAACAGACCTGACATGTTGCCACTATAGTTAGCTCTCTGCTGCAGGCACAATGATAGCTCAGCAGAAAGCAAAGTGTTGGAAAAGTACACCCTAACATAAGAGGGATAGCAGAGATGTAATGCCACCATTGTCCAAGTCAATAACTTGTGCATTTCAGAAGATATGTTAGATCGCATAAACACTGTAAATCAAAACTTAGATTAGTAAATCAGCTTATTGTCCAAATCTAGAAGAAAAGAGATGAAAATAACAATGACACAAGGACATCACTATATATTTATATGATTTTTAGCGTACTGTACATATATATTCAGTTTCCAGTCTGTTAGGTTCACTTACCACTCCTGCAATAATGTCCACCTTTGTGAAGGGTATAATTTTCCATTTTTAGAGTAAATTCAGCATCATTTTGGAAGCTGCAGTGTCATTAGTCAGCAGCATTGCATCTTACTAAAAGTTTTTTCTAACATTTAGTTTACCCTCATTATTATGGTTTTTAAAGATTAAGCAGCCAACATGAACCGCAACTTCCCTGCTTCACTTCAAGCCAAGCGCCTAAGGTACCTGTGGATCTTCCTGTTTTTCTCCCTTCAGATCCAAATAAAGGCATAAAGGAATTTACATTCTGAACGAAATTCACGATCTGAAACGTCTTGTCGTATAACACAACTCTTTCATGCTGATTTTACCCATCTGTCTATGAAAAAATGGCATCTGTGTGAATACAGACTCCACTCCTTACTCCAGCATAGGGGAACCAACCAGCCTAGGTTCCTACATGAGCGTTTACCCCAAAAATAGTGCAAGGGATATTACTGCACTGTCACTGTATGGGACACTAACTTTGTGGACACTGACATTACCCGCAGGGTATTTACAGGGATATGGTTCATATCTTCTCACACCACTTTCAAATTAAGCTCATTTGGATATGAAAGCACAAACCACTAAGTTAGTTTCCATATACACGGGCCAAAATCTGAACAAAACAAAAACTGTAGTCAAGACTGGAAAGGGTGGGACGCTCTTTAAAGCCTCTAACTTGACCCACATGGTGACCAAAATGTGGGGATCTAAGGGACCTAAATCTCTTTGAGAGAAATCAGCACTTTTTGCCTTTAGCTGTCAAATGCCAAGTTTGTGCATGTGCTATTATATGCTTGACACTCCAGATTCTATCTTTGAAAAGCAAGTCTGTATATATGTGAGGGTATGTATAGTTACATTGAGTTAAAGTTTTCTTGCACAGTAACACAAAGTTTTTCCTTATTGCTTTCAAGTTTTAGCAGTTAACATGCTCTCACAAGTTTTTTTTGGATGGACCCATGAGTTGCTTGATGACATAACAGATGGGCCACAGTCAATGAGTTCAAAATAAAAGTATATGAGTAATTCTAAGCAGATTCAAATATACTGGAGCGTAAAAAACGTTTGTGTAATCATGACCCAGATTACACATTGATTGACTATTGAGTTACATTTCCCAGAACGGTACACCTTGCTGTTTTGTCCACTTCATCATTTGTATGTTCACCCTATGAGCCACGTGTTTCGAAGTTCGCATTGGACCCGTTGCCCCTGCAGCAGCTCAGTACATTCATAATTTACTATCGCACAACACATGCACGCAGGCGCGCACACACATACACATTCATAATTTACTGTGGGAATGTTCTTAACGCATGGTTCAACACAGGCACCCAAATACACCCTCCAGAAGGCACAGGAATGGCGAAAAATGGGTTAGGCTCTCACACACTCTCAGACCCATTAAAACATTAAACTGTGTTGACATATTTACATTACTTTCTGTCCCCATGCACATTGGTTTTCCACCAATAAATGTACGTAAATGCTCATTTGTACGCACACAAACACCGATTTTGCACATACACAGGGGTGGGTTGCATGCCAGTCAGAATCTTGTCAGGCTGGCCTCAATAGGTGGACGAGACAGTCGGGCCAGTTCATCAGTGACTGCTGTCCATAATGGAGGAGGTATGGGAAAAGGGTTTATGAAATGTAGGCCAAGTTAGTCACCAAGAAAAGCACTGACTGAAAGTCCCTCAGTTGAGAAATGGAGAAGCTGGGAAGCAGTTGAGGCTCCATTAATAGAAAAAGGGATGAAGTTAGGATTTTCATCACCCATTTTAAATCAAGCATTAACATTGCCTTTTGGTTTGCCTCGCAAGACAAAAAGAGGAAAGTCTCTCTATATACAATACCTTCTGATCCTCAACTGATATCTGAATTAAGCAGGCTAAGCTGATAATTGCGAAAATGAAGCCAGCCCCGCTGTAGAGGTTAAATTTAATTAATGCTGTCTAGGTTAACTAATTAGATCAGTTATTGAAATTTTCAAAGAAATGAGCAAAGGGCATTTATTTCAGAGGCTTAGCAGATAAGGACAGAGACTTTAAAAAAACTTTTGTATTTGCACTGCATCATCTACTTACTCATCTATCAAACACTGTGCTGTTTGTCCTGGGGCCATCAGCACTTCCTATTATACATATCAGGGAATTAAAACATCTGACGGTACAGGTACAGGTACAGGTAATAAAACATTGATCTGATAATCTACATGCCATTTAGAAGCTTAAATAGGAATTCATATTTACAAACCAGCTAATTCCCACTTGAGCTCACTTGCTGCTGAGGCGTATACTCTTTAGAGTTTGTCTATATATAGGAATATTGTATGTCAACATGTATGGATATTTCAGTATGGATTTCCAGGGAATTAGATTAATGAATAAATTACCTTCAAAGAGATGTGAAACCACACCGCAAGAGAGAAAAAGACAGAGCGGGGAAGTGAGGCGAAAAACAGAGCGTAGATGGGTGTTTTATTAAGAGGAGGGCGGAGGAAATGGAGTGAGATGGGAGGCATGCAAAAGGGGTTAAAGGAGGAATAGGGAGCGAGTAGGGTTATAATGGGAGGATGTCGTCATTTTTTCCCTTCAGTGGGAGAGCAGGGGATTTGTGGGAGAAAAGGGAGATGCCACAAAGGAGGAAATTGACTTGATGGGCTGTTTGGTGCAGAAAACCGAGGGATACTCTTAAAAAGTTAGGTGCGAGTGTGTTTGTGCATGGATGCATGGCAATGTTTGTGCGTAGGACGTGTATGTGTGTTATGCCCTCCAAAGTGTGGTTGTGTACCGCTTACAGACCTCAAACGAGGGAAAAATACCACAGCACACTCATTGCAGCACTAGTTTGTTGTGGAAACCTCGAATGAAGTCATCTGATTGGTCTTATTTGAGGGTTTCCTTACATTGTAGCAGTGCAACAACATGTTTCTGTTGACAGCTACAACTGGGGTCTCTTTCTGCTTTTTTCCCCCACTTTTTTTTTGCGTCAGTGATTTGTTTACACTACTGTCTCCAATAACAAAGTATACAACAGATTTCACAGATATTATTTTTTCGAAGCACATAATGGTTTTAAATGATGTTAGAAGTTCATGGTACAACTAGGTGATGACTCGCTCAGAAGCCTTTTGTCTCTAATTTGCTGTTTTTCTTGAGACGATATTCAAAGTCTCTTAAGTGCTAATTGCTCACTTTCTACCCTGTTCTATGGGTGCATTATTGAATAGAGTCTGATTTCCTTCACAACACCAAAGACGCTGAATGACTGTTGGCATAATGCAGTTTGCACTGGGGAAAAAATGGAAAAGGACAAGTTGTGACAGATGCCTAACCTATGTATGTTAAACAGCAAAGTAGACACCCGAGCTGTGTTCAGACTGTATATATATATATATATATATATATATATATTATTCCTGCATGTTTCACTGTACTGCTATCTTCATACTATACAATTACAATGCAGTGTGTAGAACATTTCTTTTCATCTTTTACTCTTTATGACTTTCACATTTTTCCCTAGAAACAAACTGTTGTTTTCTCAGCTAAAAGTTGATTTAGTAATTCATTGAAATATTAACCAGTGTTCAACATAATGGGGCTTAAGTTAAGCTTAAATGTTAATTGAAATTGGACACAAACTTCCCATTTTAATAAAAGGGAGGGAAAGAGATTTACTAATTCGGTAGAAACACATGGGCCCAGGCGAGCACATTGTTGGTTTGACGTTTTCCTAGATTTTTTTTTGACAAAAATGTAGAACATCGCCAGCTTGTGCCTTTTTTACTGTCTCTACATGTTGTGAACACCTTTTTACCTGTAATTTGGTAAATTTCCTAACAAAATTGCTCTTACTAAAATGTTTTTAATGCTCATTTTTAGTATTAAGAATTCCCCCAGCTTTCATTTGCAACCTCAGTGAAGTCAGGCCCTCAGCAGTCAGGTTTTTGGTATTGACAGTTTGGTCTGGTCTGGTCTGTATGTGTTTACAGAAGTGCATCTATTGTCGTAAACGCTGCACGGGGAAGCGGCAGGCAGGGGCTTGTATCCAGTGCTCATGTGGCCGGTGTCCCACCTCCTTTCATGTGACCTGTGCCCATGCTGCCGGTGTAATCATGGAGCCTGATGATTGGCCGTATGTCGTATCAATCACCTGCCATAGACACCAGTCGCGGAGTTCGTCAGCTGTAAGTTATAGGACAGGTGTTTACCACAGCTGATATGAACCAAGTTATGCTCAGTGAGAATGAACAGGTCAATGTGTCAACGAGACTGATGTGGGTAATTGTAATCACCTAGGGATTTGTGGACATCTAATGAAGAACAGTAAAAGTTGATTCATGACTGGTGATCACTTGTAAATATCACTTCTTAAAAACTGCTGCACCAGCTGAATCTAAATATCATTTAAAGTGTGAAGTATTTGGAGTTTCAAACTAAACTTTGTGAACTTCCAGTGTCTATAATAACACTGTAACCTAACTTTAGTCAGTCAATGAAAACATTGCTAGTGCACTTATTACTAGTGCATTTAGCTAGAAAGCAGAGAAAGAAACTGATCTAGATAGATGATTTTATTACAAAAGTTTAGGTATGTAGAGGTAAAGTAGTCATATGTCATGCATGAACCAACTATGATGATATAGTGATTTTGTCTTTTTTACATTTCTTTATTACTCATTTGAAATTAATCCACATTGGCGTCTGCTATACCATTTCTATGAATCAGCAAAGCTTTCCAGAAGACTTCCTGTTGACGTAGAATATTCCCATCTCAAGTGAAAGCAGCGAAAAATAACCCTGTGTCAATAGCATTACCTCATGACTAAGTGCATGTCAGTGTTTTAAATGGGGTGTACTTTCACAGGGAATGGCGATATTCAAGAAAAGTTTCCTCCCGCTCCTGGTAGAGCTGACACCACACTATCGATTCATAACGAATGAGTCCCACTGTAGATTTTGACGTGTATCTTGACTGTATACTGTAACTAACTTGTATAGTGCAACTTTTTCCTACTAACTTTAAATGTACAAACCTGTTAAAACTGAACCAAAACTTGTGCAACAGGCTGCAGTTTGCTACTGTGAGAAAAAGGTGCCCTAAAGGGTCAGAATATCTAAATTACAAATCGACTCGGATAGATTTTGTTGGTCTTCTATGGATTATCAGAGGAAAGGTCAAGTCATGCTTTCCACATCTGTGTGACCGCAAGGGTAAATTGCGGGTAAATTTCGTCATTGACCTAGTCCGCTAGAGTCTGCGTGTATCCCCTCTGTGGATTTCTTTGTGAGACCCAGAATTTGTGACCGTCAAGCATGCAGATGTGTGCCAGGAACACAAATGCTGCTTAAAAGAAATGCTTGTTGTAAGAGGCTGTGCAAGGAAATTCTCCATCATCCATGTCCTTTGAAATTCATCAGTTATCAAAAGTGCTTTGACTTGAACATGTTTATCCGTGGTGGGAATTTTCGAACTCTCCGGAAATCCTGTGCCATGTCCGTCCACTGTGTTTGACAGCACCTCAGTAATAATCACCCCGGCACAGTGCTACAGCCAAATCTGTAAGTATCTATTAGATCATGTAAAAAGTGCAAAGTCACAGCAGCGTTTTCGAAACGTCCACAGGAGTCTGATGTGTCTTTCTTTGTTCAAAATGAAAGGCAATGTGACCATCTGCATAGCAGGTTGGCATGTATCTGTTGCAGTATGAATAGAAGTTTGCTCTGGTCTGCGCACACAGATGTGAAAAGCATGAATTGGTCCCAACAGAGACAGTGTTTCTGGAAAGACATCCCACTGTTACGATGATTAATTGTAATTTTCAGGACTATGAGTATCACAGAATAAATTCTGTTCACCACTATTGTATTGAGGTGGTAGCATTTATCATGAACAGATTTCAAAACCGGGACACATTCAATGCAAAACTAACTGCAGCCAATGTTTACGAAAGAAAATGTTAGTAACGTAGGTAGTGGACCCGTTATAATGCAGATGCCACTACTGCAGTCATCAAATATAATATAATATCACAGAGAGATTAAATTTGACTTTATACTTTAGTGTCATACATTAGTCTAATTGCTGCTCTCTGCTCTCTGTCTGTTCTAGAAGCAACGACCGTGCCAAGCTTCCATCTCGCTGGGCCAGACGGTGATCTCCAAACACAAGAACCTGCGCTACTACAGCTCCAAGGTCACCCAGATCACCTCCCAGACGTTCTACGAGGTCATGTTCGATGACGGCTCCTTCTCTAACGATACCTACCCTGAGGATATCGTGGTGAGGATATGTTTAATTAGACGCACGCACAAGAGGTCACCTCACCATTGGATGAGGTCATATCAGATATTTAAACTCTCTCATTAGAATGAAGCTTCTTTTTTTCCCTTAATGGTCTCCAATATCTTTCATTTTAGAGCTAACAGTTACCATGAAGCAGTTTTTTGAAAAGGGAAAAAAGGCAACATCACATGGCAATGACATGATGGTTTTGATTAATCGTATAAACAGCCAAGTGTGTTACTACATTCAAGAAGCTATTCCACTAATTTGCAGTCAATCCTGAGCCCTAATTAGTCGTTTTTTTTTAAGTCTACAGCAAATTGTACACCGCACTTCAATTTTATTCTTATTTTTACTACAAAATGTAGCTATTCTATGAAATCCAACCACACAATTTTATTTTGTATAAGGGCTTGATGGAATCACAAGTATATTTGGTCAACATTTTAGATTTTAATTAACATTACTTGTTATTCTAATTGAAATAGTAATTTTTGTCATTGTTTTAATGTACAGGCTGTCAGATGAGTTAAAAAACATTTACAGCACCTCATTAAGGCTGGATGCATGTTAATAGTTCAGTGTTAAAGCCTCTTTCATAATCTGTGTGAGAGAACATGCGTCAGTTTTAAAACAAACACATTCCTTACTGTTGTAAACTTCTCATTTAGAGTATATTAACACTATATACGATATATAGTGTGTATTAATAACTAGAAATGATAGTGAGTTTAAAACTTTGAATGAATTGTGAAGTTTCTTACAATGTCAAAAGCTGTTTACGGCTCATTCTTGTTATTTGGCAGGTCATCTTATCAAAGTGCTTCAACGTTTTCAACAGATGGATACAAAGTTTAGCCGTGACATTAATCAGTAATCCTGGAAAAAAAAAAAAAAAGCTCTTTTCAATACCAAACTCACATTGAATGACTTCTGATTTATCTTTTTAAAGACATATTGACATACTTGGGTGCTTACATAAACCAACCATCGTTCTGTTGTGTTTTCAGAGTAGAGATTGTGTGAACCTGGGTCCTCCTGAAGTGGGCGAAGCTGTTCAAGTGAAATGGCCCGATGGGCTATTCTATGGTGCCAAATACCTGGGGTCCAGTGTGTCCTACATGTACCAGGTACACATACATACACTGCACTCGAAAAATGCTCCATCGTGAGCATGAGTCAATATGTGAGGGAGAGACAGACAAGTGACCAAGTTTTGCAGCTTATTTTTTTTCTGTTTATGTTAGATAAACTTGTAAGCACAGTTTTGGGTCAAAGCAGCACAGCAGTAAACTTGTTAAACTCCCTTAACATCAGAGTCATCGTGACTCCTCTGACGTCAAGGTCCCTCGTCTATGTATGTAGAGGTGGAGGGAGAAAAAAAGAGACGACACTTGAGAGAGATTGAGGGGGGCGCTGAAGTCACGGTGACTAAAGAGGAGACTGAAGATGATGGGAGGAAAAAAGACAGATATATAGGAAGCAAAAGCTGTTCAGACTGAGCGATAAAAAATGGGCAGAGAAAAGAGATGGAGAGGGGGAGAGAGAGAGCGAGGAGGATGAGAAGGAGGTGACAATCTGCATTATTCAAACTCACTGAAATATTCACTAAGCTAAGAGTCATGCAGCTTTCACTTAAAGCTTTATTTAGTTGAGCTGGGCGTCAACCATTAGTTATGCACAAATGCATCTGTGACGCACACACTCAGTTTAAGATAGGTCAGATTTTTTTTTGAAATAAGGCTCAACACGGACTTTCCATTGTCAAGGTGTGTTTCAGTAAGAACCAGATTCAGTTTTAGGATTTACATCGTGATCAGTTTTGTGGAGTGAAGGTAAAATGAAAATAGCCTTTCAATAAAATTTTACCTTTCATATTTAGAGCTGTTGATGTTTAAACAATTAAAAATTTTACTGCAATGCATTTTACAAAAAAGTTATTCTAAAACTGACTAATAAATATGCCTTACAGAATAATGAAAAAACATTGGAAATGTTGTACAAATCTCTATATTGTCAGTGCTCTACAAAGATCATTACTTACTGTTAGATCACCAGTTATCAGTTCTACAAACTTTAAGATAGTAAATAACTATTACATTGTATTATTAATAATTTTTTAAACCAAAAAATATGCAAAAAAACCCCAAAACATGGCAGTTCTTTATTCAGACATTATAGTGGCTGGACAGTTAATAGCATAATGTTAGGAGACCTGAAACTATCAAGGAGGAGGGGGGCACAAAAGTACACAGTGGAAATGATGCCATCAAGCATCCATGTGCACAAACTGTAGAAATCCATAAAACTGCATTTTCATGTCATCTCAGGTGGAGTTTGAAGACGGCTCTCAGGTGCTGGCGAAAAGGGAAGATGTCTATACTCTAGATGAAGACCTACCTAAAAAGGTGAAGCGTAGACTTGTAAGTATTAGACTTACTGGGCAACACGAACTGTATAGTGTAAACTTTAATGGGATACAAAACTAAAAATTCTCTCGGTTTGTGGAGCATTTCCTTATTAGTCATCATTGTTTTTTTCCGTGTCTTGTTTTCTAGTCAACAGCCTCAAGTATGCGTTTCCAGGACGCTTTCTTCACCACGCAGGGGGAGAGGAAACGACAGAGAACACCAAATTCACGCTTCCAGAAAGACTATGTGGCCCTGCCAGGCCTCCGTACAACTGCCAAAAGCACATGGGAGCAACGCAGCCACAAAGGGAAATGAAGTCGAGGGGGAAAGCGCAATGACAAATGAATGCACTGAATGAACAGTGGACGTAGAGGGGGAGGTTGTTTGTGTGAGTGTATACGTGAGTATGCTTGTGTGTCAGTTTTTGGGGTCAACTTTCATCTCAATAAATTTTTCCCACAAAACTTCCCTGTGAAGAGAGCAGCGGAAGGGAAACGGTGTTGTGGGTGAGGTGGATGTCGACTTGTGTGTGCTTGTACATTATACATCAGTGACTGGGTGGTGTGGCAGACAGGAGAGGAATCCCGATTCGACCGTTGGACTCATATAGATTGGGTTAACAGAGGGCATTGTTGCCTCAGTTGCCTCGTGCTTTCACATCAGTCAGGGAAAATAAACGTGACTTACAATTGTCACATCACCCTTTTTTGAAGTAAACACAAACTTTTTTTTTCTTTGTACATGAAAAATTCAAAAGTGAGATTTTTCTAAATAGCCTGCCTATGGTAGCCTTTTTGGGGGGGTCTGTTATTTCCAAGTTTTATTTTGAATGTTTATGTACTTTGCTTGTAGTATTTTTTCCTCATGTCTTACCGTTTCTCCCCGCATGTTCAACATCGTCTCCTAACTGCTTCTGCTGGGCTCAGTCCAATTACAGTACAATGACTTCCTCTCTGCATGAACTAAAATATGTGAAATCTGTCATTTGACATTCAAAAGAATCGAGAAAAAGGACTCACCACATGTTAATCACTTCCTCTGGGAAGATATTCAGACAGGAAGCCATGCCCTTTGTGTTGGATTCTGCGTCCTATTAACGTGAAATGCTACTGTTGCTCTGTTGAATGAAACACATTGTTGAAATTATTTAAAATTTGTATTTATTTTTGGCTTGCTATAGTTAAACTATTGCTAACTGCTGAAAGAAAAACAATAAAAAATTACATATTTGTTTTTATTTATTGTCATTTAGTTTTCAGTCAAAATTCAGTTGATGAGAATGGAATTGGCGATTTTTGATACATGAGTAAGGACAACATGTTTTTGATGCTGAACACAAATATTAGAACAATAATTTGACATTTCAGACCATATTGTTTATTTTATTAAAATATACAACAACAAAAACAAGTTGTGATTATGAAGTAGTGATCCTTATTTAGAGATTTTATTAAGCTGTTTTGACAGACACAATTGTTTCCTGCCTCATCAGAAGCAGGGGGATGTAAATTTGTTCACTTATGAATGCAGTGACATGACAGAACATCATTAGTAAGTGTTGATGGTCAAACCTCAGGGCAGAGAAAGAAGTTCCCACCAGACTTTCTTCCAAAGAGCAGTCTTCAGACATCACTAAAGTATTTATGGTTAAAGATTGAACTTTCTGACTCGTTGATGTTTGGAGAAATTTCTATATAAGCCAAACCAAACCCCCCCCCCCCCAAAAAAACAACAAAAAACAAAAAACAAAAACACAAATGATACAGGTTTTATCAGTGATACTCTGAACTATGGGATCAGCTCTTGCAGGTTCATACCATATGAGGCCACCTCATGCTGAAGGATACAGAGCTGAGTGTTCCCAGCTGCTTGGCAGAACAGACAGCAAGTGAAATCCAGGCAGTATCTTAAGTGGCTTAAGTACTCCCAATGAAGCGTCCCAGCCCGCTTCAGATGGCTGTTTGTGGTATCAAAGCCAAAGCACGAAGACACGTCATCCTTGATGAAAAAGACAAAAAATACATAAAAGGGAGAAAACCTCCTTGTAACACCATTCCTGTGTGTGGTTATAAAGCACAGTCATGCAACCCCTCCTGTTTTGTTTTCTTTTTTTCCCCTGCCCTTTCTAAAAAAATCTGACAAAAACATAGCGAAAAGGTCTGCTAGACACTGGTACATATTCAGGGTGATACACTGGAGATCTGTGCTGGTGAACTGATTTGCTCTGTTACTGGAGAGTGGGTCCTTTCACATCAGGTCATATCACTTTGTATAGCAAAGTTCTGACAGGAGTTTTATATTTTGGCCTGTCATTTTCGAACTTTTGCATGCATCATCACAGAAGAGATAAAGCTTTTAAAAAATGTATAACACTCTGATGGTTTGAGTAGCCAGTGAGTTAAAGCAAGTCTTAAGTACATATGTTGAGTCATATACCTTAAAACCACTTCAATTATCCCTATGATGTCATCACAAAGCAGAAAAAAGTGGGGGTTTTTTTGTTTGTTTTTTTGTTTTTTTCTTCCATATAGCATCATGGATGCATCAAGTCTACTGGGGAAAGGCAGAGGGGTCAAATGGTCTAAAACTTCTGTTTTAAGTAACTGTTGACATTTGCAATTGGAAAGTCAACAAAACAGATACACAATGACTTTGAAATTACTACAAAACTATGAAAGACGACCACAAACATGTGCAAAATGATTATGAAGAGATTAAAAAATGACTGCAAAGAGACACAAAACGAGATATGAAATGACTACAAACAGATGCAAAACGCTTAAAATGAGACACAGATTGACCACAAGAGCAACAAAACAAGAACAGACATGTAAACAACTTTTAAACTACTACAGACAAAAAACAATAAAAGTTGCCCAGAAGTGATGCAAATTACTGCAAAGTCAACAAAACTACTACAAGCTAAGAGAAAGAGATGAAAAAGGACGCAAAAAAAACAAACACTAAAAGAGATGAAAAAGTGCAGCAAACAAGAGACACACAATCAACTCTGAAATGACTACAGTTACAAAACACCAAAGATTACCCAGAACTGTTACAAAATGACTACAAAGACAGCAAAACAACAGCGAGCCAAAAGATGCAAAAAAAAAAAAGAAAAAAGGGGAGATGAAACACAACTAGACAACCAAAGATGACCAGGTCAAAGATGGCCAAGAGATGCAAGACATCCATGAAAAATAAGAGTTGGTTTCAGTCTGTGGTGGAGGGGCCTTTAAATGCCCCTGTATATCCAGTTCAGATCTTCATGGATGCCCTAATGAATAGTTTGTTGCCTTTGTTCTGTCCTTCAGATTAAATAAAGAGTTTAGTTATTTACTCACAGCACAGTGTAAGATTACTGGACAGGACCAGCTGATCAGAATTCATAGCGGAGCTCAAACCCTTAAGCTGTTGTTTCTTTTGTGTTATTTACTATGAATTATTTTCTTAAATAATAAAGAGCACTGAACTAACAGGCATTCCACAGCCAATACAACACTTTTAACTTAATATTAGCATCATGTAATGCATGACAAAGAGCTGCATTATTATACTCAGGTGGTTAATTTGGGGAAGAAAACACTTAATTTGCACTTTTTACAGACTACCCTGGTGTCTCACACAGACCTTCCAGACATTAAAGCTGGTATTTCATATACAGGAGTGTGTTACAGGAGTAGAATGAAAAGGACTATGATAAAAAAACAAAAAAACAAAAAAACTAAAAACACTGAGAGCCACATGGAGAAGTGTACGTCTGTGAAGGATCAAGTGAGCCTTTGGTGCACTCGACACAGTCTGATAGAAGAAGGCTGGAATTCCTTAGAAATGAGTTGATAACACAGCTTATAGCAAATGCATCTGAGTGTCAGAGGTGCAAACGAGGCAGCTCTGCTCGGCCTCTCCGCAGCCTGCTGGAGATCACGCAGGAAGATCATTTGCTATGATTTCGCCATGACAAGTCAGACATGACTGAGCATCGGCCTCAGCTCTCCACTCGATGCCCGAATCTGTTTCCTAATATGGATTTAACAAGACTAAAAGAGTGGCAAGGCAAAGAAGCCCTGTGAGGCTGGAATGCTCATTACACATCCAAACTGAAAAATGGTTGGATGCAGAACTCTCAAATAAAAAATAAAAAAAAAAAAGAAGAGGGGGGAGAGGGACACAAACAGAGCTATTCTTAGCATTTTACCATTAGCAGTGGGGGGAGAAAAATGTTTAAAGTATGACCAGAGGGTGGCATGAAAGGCTGGCTATCTGTGCCATGGTGGTCATATCAGGACATCTCCAGCCTCAGAGACCAGCTTCAGTCCGAGGTGCAACTTAGTCTCATGTCCTGGTTTTAGGAAGGCTCTTCAACAAATGTCTCTTAACACAAACCTGAGTGGATCTATGCCTTTCTTATAATGAGAAATACTCTAAATAAAAATTAAAAATGCAATCATTTCACACTTATAACTAAACAAGCTGAAATTGAAGTTTTTATCAAGTATCAGAAAAGTAACCAAAAACTGTAATTTCACGAATCAAGTGATAATGATAGTAATAAAACTTACAGATCGTGGTCACACCGTGGAGGGTCATCAGTGAGGATTTGTCACAGGTGAGCTGGCTGTCAGCGGCTCCACCCACACATGAAGCAATCTAGGTCAAGTGGAGGAAGATTGGAGTGGGAGGCTGCCAGCTGCACTTAGACTCACTGCGCTTCATAAACTATTATTTCCACCTTCTATTGGCACTGGATGGAAAATAAGGACATCACCGGAATTCTTAGGAGTCATCAGTTCCCGGTGGACTGAATTTCCCTGCAGTGTACAGAACATCACTGTGGAACAAACCATTTCACGCTGTTAATGGCCGCTGGTGCAGATTCACAGCGATGTAAAGGACATTACTAAGCACTTTATCAGATCTGTGACCAAATGTATTGATCAGTCATCATTTATACACTTTCCAAAGGCCACTGCTAAAGTATATCGATAGTCTTTGTGCTGCTTCGAATATACTCATCTTTTATTTGTTATTGTGGCTTTTTGCGTCATGAGGTTTGCTGCAAACTACTTTCTAAAAAACTATTAATTCCTCTTGTGGATGAGATTAATTACTAGATTAATTAAATTTCCGCAGGAATAGTCTCTACTTATGTTAATTCTAGTTTTCTGTTTCCATGGTGTCAGTCTGCCATCACCTCCTTTGGTCCAGACTGAAATATCGCAACAATAAAACAGGAAGATGGATTGCCACTACATTTAATACAGACATTAACATCCCACTTAGATTAATTGTTACTTTAATTTAACATTTTTTTTCCTCTAGTCAGGTCAAAATTTATGAGCAAATACATGCAATAAATTAATAGAACTAAGCGTAATTTCTGCTGTATATTATGTTCAGAGCACGGTAACAAATGTTAGCATAGTGAAGTAAGATGTGCACATGGTGAACTTCATGTAAGCGTGATAATTATTCCTAAAGACCATCTGGTGGGAGCTGAAGGGACCAAAGATTTTGCATGTTTTAGTTGTAGACTGTATGATCATAGCCCATTACGTACTACTTGTGCATGCTAAAAGCCCCATATGGTGAAAATCCTCCCTTGCCTCCCAGCTTTATATGCCAGTAAGAATGTTATCCATCTTCTATGTAGAAACTTAGAAACTAGTGGTGGTCCTGCTAAAAATGTGCATACTTCTGCAACCTCGCTGCAGAGGTGAGCAATTCAGAATGCACCTGCCTCACAGTCCACCAGCTTTATTTACTTTCTAGGGCTTCTTCTGCTAACTCTAAAATGTCTCAGCCACGAGCAAATCACCACAAATGTTCTGCTGTTGCCTGCAAGAGCGGACACAAGAGTCTTCATGCACTCCCAGCATCTGAGGAGCTGAAGACCCAATGGATTACTCTCATTTTTGGCAGCAGACCTGAGACCTGAGGGGTATACTAAAGTTAAACTTTAAACTTAAAATATATCAAAGCGAAATTAATGTTATTGATTGAATATTCTCTAATATATACCAGAAGTATAATCCATTTCCCGTTTTCTGTCAGCTGCAGTACCAGCAGTGTAAACGGACTTGACAGCAAATCAGAGCCAAACATAAAAGCATCCATCCATCCATCCATCCATCCATTCATTATCTATACACCGCTTAATCCTCACTATGGTTGTGGGGGGCTGGAGTCTATCCCAGCTGACTTAGGGCGAAGGCAGGGGACACCCTGGACAGGTCGCCAGTCTATCACAGGGCTACACTTACAGACAACCAAGCACACTCACATTCACACCTACGGACAATTAAGAATCACCAATTAACCTCAACATGTTTTTTTGAGGACTGCAAGGTGTCTCGGTGGGTAGCACTGTTGCCTCGCAGCAAGAAGGTCGCCAGTTCGCATCCCAGTGAAGGCACTGGGATCTTTCTGTGTGGAGTTTGCATGTTCTCCCCGTGCAGCGTAGGCTCTCTCTGGGTTCTCCGGCTTCCTCCCACACAGTCCAAAAACATGTTCAGGTTAATTGGTGATTTTAAATTGTCCGATGAATGTGAGTGTGCTTGGTTGTCTGTCTCTAAGTGTAGCCCTGCGATGGACTGGCGACATGTCCAGGGTGTCCCCTGCCTTCGCCCTAAGTCGGCTGGGATGAGCTCCAGCCCCCCGCGACCCTAGTGAGGATTAAGCGGTGTATAGATAATGGATGAATAGATATTTTTTGGACCTTGTGGGAGGAAGCCGGAGAACACGGACAGAACCCACGCTGCACGGGGAGAACATGCAAACTCCACACAGAAAGATCCTGGGCGTCCTCACCGGGACACAAATCAGCGACCTTCTTGCTGAGAGGCAACGATACTCCACCTTGCAGACCAATATAATAACACATTTATGATTTCTGCATCGCCAACTAACTACATGTCAGGTTCCCATGGCAACATGGTGCATACAGACCAGGTTAGCTCCACAGCATCAGTTACCATGGAGATCTAGCCAGGTAAACAGAGATCCACCTTTGTGACACTGAAAACTCTGATTTTAAACTCAACATACCTCACAAACTCACTAATCTCGCTTTGTAGTACAGCCCTCTGGTCTCTCACACTCATTTATGTCAATGTTAACTGTTGTGCAGTCGTTCACAGATGCAGAGAGTCTTCTTCCTGAAGGAGGTGTAGACAGCAGCAGACACTGATGAAACAGCCCATTTAAAACAAAACCAGGTGTTACACAGTCACGGTAAAATGAAAAAGTCAAATGAAAGACATGTGAAACTTTCATTAATTTGCTATAAAGAAGCACAATAAAGTACCTTTCAGCTACTTTAAATCACATCTGGTAATAATCCTAAAGCATGCTGCCAGTTTCTAGATTTACTTTAATACATCCCCACGGTGATGAAAAGACACACAGCCAGCAAAAACATTGATGTCATTAAAAATTTAAACGAGTTTGGTCTCAGATGTCAGTGTCCATAATGCACTCACAAGAATTTTTAAACCACCCTATTAACCACAGCCTTGTATGAGCGTCTCTGACACTCGAGGAAAGATAGTGATGGAAATATCTCCAGTATGTGTCAAGTCTCCAAAAATGAATATTCATAAACTACCTCTGCCTCTGTTGTCATTTAGAAAGGAGCCAAACATGAAGAAACCTATTTTTAACTGAGACAAAAATAATGTTTGGTAAGAATGTCCTAATATCAACATAAAGGCTTCCTACTTTTCTCCAAAATCAACAGTTTAAGGTGGTGTTTAAATCCTGAGTAAGTCAATATAGTTGCGGTTATGTTCAAGTCAGTATTAAAAAATGACAGAGGTAGCAGTTATTTCACTTGAGTTTATTTGTAACAAATGAAACTTGTGTCGATAAAGAACAGAAATCCATACAGACCTGTTTTTCAGTTTTCACGCGCTCCGAGAACCAATGTAAGAAAATAAAAAGCACTTGTTGACTCGGAGCAGAAAACAAAAACAAAAGAGTTTACATGTACAGACCAATTGGAGGTAACTGATCCAAGTAACACACCATATTTTCATTTTTATACAATTTATAAACTCCAGTTTAATCCATCTACATGATACATTGGGGGTAAAATAGAACACTTTTTTGTGAAACTTTTCTTTTGTGGTACAACAAATCCACAATGTGATGTATTGCACATACTGCTGTGCCATAAAACTGTGATTTCAGGTGCATCCTTTTAATTATATCACTCTGTATATCTGATAAAATTTCTATTCACTCTTTACCTTTGTTGTTTATTTAGTTACGCAATTCAATTTACTCTCTGTGTTTTGTGTTATTTACATATACACAACCATGTGAGCATTACAGGGTCCATCTTTACTGACTTCAAGTAAGACTCCTTTTTGGGGGCGGGACTATCAGAGATAATAGGATACTAGTATTAGTGCATAGTACAAAGAGAGAAAGTGCAAGTCTTCCCATGACAGGTGCGACCAAGGGGACATCTCAAAAGTGGTACCATGCATACAAAAAAACAACAACAGGGTTACTGTAAGATGGTGGAAAACTGTCAGCGATCCCTTATATGATCAAGCGTTAATGGGGATAGAAAAAAAATTACTATGTTGGTTCTGTGTCATTAGAGACATAGCACCTGTACTTCTCTCAGCCTTTTGTTGTTAATGGAAATCATACACAAACGTAGTCATCAGAATGTGGAACACAGATGGCCAGTCTGACCGGTTTCAGGTGAAGAGCTTCAGGTGGGCGTACTCATATGTTTGATATCTTTCTTTTTCTTCAAACAGACAGAGAGCCGCTGCTTTTCAGCTTTATATAGATTTCTACATAGCTGAGAAAGTTTGCCTTGTCCGAGCCAGCTCACGGTCAGTGCCAAAGACGCTTGTATGAGGCCAAAATTCAATGGCAGGGAAACTGAAGTCTTCATGACAAGAGTATACACACAAAGCTTGTGTCCTATGAAGAAAACACGAAGATCTTGGCATAGAAACTTTTTTTTCCTTCTCTCTGTCCAAAATGATCAGCTCATCCTTCTCAATAAGCTATTTTGAAACCACATTTTGTCTGTAGTTGAGTCTCGTGTAAGATAAGATTGTTTTTGTCCTTTTTTTTCCCCCATAATAAAAGAGATATGACGATGCAGTTGCTGGGTTTAAAATGATGAGTACAACTATCCAGCCTACACAGAGCCTTCCATTCAAAATTTCACAGCCAATAAACAGAACGCACAAAATACTTTCACGTACTGTAACATAACAAAATCATATCCACAGACATTCAGTCCACACACGCGCGCGAGCATCCACACATAAAATACACAAAAAATCCTTTTAAGTAACTTTATCAAAATAGGCGTGTAATATAAGGCACTAGAAATCTAAAATCAAAATACTTATTAGATGCTGTTTGAAATATGAGTTCGATCATTCGTTGGTTGCCGTGACACATAGAAGGATGACATCATCTACTGGAGTTGTGACATGATACAAGATCTACTTCCTAAGAGGTCAAAGGTTATTTCCTCTGTCCGTACACGTTAAATGGTGGTGGGAACCATAGTAAGTGTAACATCCTTGTGTCTGGAAAAATGATGCACCATCATCACTATCATCATCATCATCATCATGGCATATAACTGCAGTTAGTGACTTGACACAAAAATATATAATACATCTACTTATTGCACACTGAATCAGACACAGAGAAAAGTCAAAGGTGAGCATTCCAGTGAGAAAATTGTTCCTTCCCCGACCCCCACATCCCACCCCCTTGTTCCTATGTCCCCCTTTCTCGCTCCCTGCTTGAGAAATCTTTGTGAAGCTTATCTGGACACATAAATAGTTGCGTTTTTTTTCTTTCATATTTTGCTTTCTCTGCACTTGTGTTCAATGTGGGTTTCTTTCAACGTACACAAAGAAGAACTTGGCGGGATTATTCTTGGGACTTTCTGGTAGCAGCAGTGTTAATACTGTGACGCTGGTGGGGCCCTGGGAATTAAAAAATAACCGTCTTCAGGTCTCTGGCGCTGCAGGCGAGATAGCAATGAGGTTGAGAGTCCTGTGTGCATGCGAAACGAGTGTTTTTTGAAAAAGAGAGTGGGTGGAGAATACAGAAGAGTGACACTCAATGGTGGCGTTTTCCATAGAACTGTGAACATTTTCCACACTAGATTTGATTGTACAATTTAAAACAGTACCGTATCACTTAAAAAAAAATGGCTACAGCTCATTGGATTACACACAAAAAAAATACAACTTTGCCTCAGTATGGTCAGTACGGACAAAGTCATAAACTTGTAAAAACAAAACAAACAAAAAACCCCAAAACAAAACAAAACAAAAAAAAACTAGAACGTGCCATAAGGAATACTCAGTTTTTTAAAAAACAAAACAGTCACATAATCTTCTAAAAAACTAAATTAATGTTTTTTTTTTTTGTAACTTTGTGGTATGCATTTTCAAACCTCTCTTAAACTTCCCATATCTTAAATCGTGAAGCATAAGGTTGAACTGGTGGTGTTTATTACTGTATGGTAGAAATATCTTCTTTTTCATTCATGGGAAACGAGAGTCTGTTTCCAAAACAAAACAGAAAAAAAAAACACTTCTTGGTGTCTTTTTTTTTTTTTTTTTGGATGTGTGTTGTCTTTTTAATACTGTGTGCTCTGTGTTTTCAGTCTCCTGTTGGCAATTCTCTGGTGCTCTAAAATCCCAGTTCTTTCAGTCCACGAGGCTTCCATAAGATGGATTTGTAGACTCCTTCTAGACAGTCCTCATAATAGAAAAAAAACTAAGTTTCCTGTGACAGAAAAATACTGTAGCCGGGTCCTGTATTTAGGTTGGTGATGCTACACTGGTGGTGGACGAGGTGAGAGTTCCACACCCAAACAACAAAAAAAGCAATCTGGGTGCTCACAAAAAGCACTGAAACAAATAAAAATCTATATTTGATCAAGTATTCTGATTGGAACAGCGATTGAAGTTGCTTCTTCAGACTGACCAATGGGGTGTGTTTGGGCTGAGGGTGGAAGGAAACACCCTTGTCAAGCAGGTTGCTATGGCTCAGTTAGAGGTGCTGTTTCTGGGTACAGGATAAGCCGATGGTCCCCCTTCACTCTGCATGTGGTGGCAAAGATCTTCAAAGTCACATCGCAGCCTAGTGCATTAATTCAGGTAGAAAAACTGCACTCGGTTGAATGTGGCGCGAGAGATGGCCACTGGGTTTATGTTGCATAGTGATCAAAGCTTCCCAGGTACTCGAGACTGGCCCGGTAGCAGAACTGGTACTGGTCCTAGAAGGAGGTAAAAGAGCTTCAAGTTAATGACGGAGGAACAAAAACAGAAAGCGTGAACTTAAATAGTGAGACAGAAAAACAGCCGTGGGAAGTTCACCTCTGTCTGAACGGTGGCAGGTCTCTGGGTGCGCAGCATCTTGACAGTCTGGAAGATGTCCACCACTCCTTCGTACCTCATCCTCTCCAGCACGATGCTGAGGGTGATGAACACACCAGTCCTCCCTACTCCGGCACTGTCGGCAGACAGATGGACACATATTTAGAGTTGAAAAGAACTGTAGGGCCTGTGGTCATGCATAATAAAATGAAAGTTCACAATCGTATACAGAAGTTCGTCCCGCTGGCTACGTTAGTAGTGACCTAATTCAGATTATTTGCTCACACATGACATTATTAATGCATAAGCAAGAAAAACAAAGCTGCTCCACTGTGATCTCTGCACTCTGTGTGGGCACTGTAGATGCATACCTGACTATATATGCATTTTAGGCGTCAACGTTTTTATTTTAGGGTAAATCAAATGCTTTCTAGCAGAGGTTCTACAACTGTCTACTGCAGGCATAAACAACATTCTTTCAAAAATTATCCTATCATACGACGTAAGCACCATTTAACACATCTATTCAATCCAGTGACTTTGAAAGCTAGTCTATGTTTATTATGTTTCTTCTCTTTTATTTAAAATTGTCCTTATATTGTCACTAGTCTGCGTAATAGCAATGAACAATACAAAAAAAACCAAAACAAGGTATTTGTAGAAAAACTCTGTCGTACCTGCAGTGCACAGTAATTGGCCCATCCTGGCCAAACTGTTCTTTAGTTTTGTGCACCTGGCCAATAAAATCAATGAATCCTTCCCCTGACTTTGGCACTCCTTGCTCTGGCCAATCAGTGAACTGGAACTGACGAACTGTCCGTGACTGGCCATCCTAAAAGGAGGAAAATGTGTTATTCTTTTTAACAAGAGACCGTGCTTAAACCAGAACAAATGAGACTATCTTTCTCACGCATACACAGACTGATGACTCACCCTGGCATCTGTGACTTTGAACTCTCGAAGGATGTACTGGGGCATATTGTACTCAGCCATGGGATCTACCACAAAGTACTGGTACCTGGCTGAGCGCTCTGCAGGCCAATACTGGTGACACTTCTCCTGCAGAGGACAGTTAAAAAAAAAAGAAAAAAAAAAAGTCTTCGTTCAGCGCTCTGTCGTGTTCAAATGATCGATTGTGTAAGGAGACCAATTTTTTTGGCTACTTTATCACGAAAGCGTCTCCATAATTTGTAAAATTCATTATTCATTTGAAGACAATCTGGTGCCAGATGAGATATGATGTTCATGCAAGATAACTCATAATTCATAGTGCTTAACAATCATTCTATTTCATTCATTATTTGCCTCTTTTTGGTTGAATTTTTAGGAAAAAATTAAAAATAATTAGCCATATTTAACTACATAGTTTTTATTTTTTGTTACACAAATCAATAGGCTGTCCTGTTGCTTGTTATTGTGTTGCTGTTATTAACACTTCACAACAGACACCAAAGCCCTGTCCTGATGAGAACTTCAGCTAAAGTAAAGAGAAGAACAAAGAGCTGCTGACTATGCTACAATTCAGAGACTCCTTCAAAATATGTCTGAAAAAATAAACCCAAATTACAGAACTACATGTGATTTTGCAGTACAAGCTCAGGCAAAAAACGACCATGTACCAATGTGTTAATTATCAAGAGCAAATCACTGTTTAAAATTGCGGGTCGACAATGCACTGCAACCTCAATCTGTTGTTTAAAAGCTGCAGCTAACCTACAAGGATTTAATTAGTGTTGGTTACAAAGAGTTTTATTGATTCTTTGACTCGATTTTCCTTCAGAGGGTAAAACCTATTATTACATATTCTCTGTGTATTCTATAGCACGTAGTCGAGTTTAAAAGATATCAGCGTGGACGATTATGCTGCTGTAGCCATCGTTGGCTTTGATCCCTGTAATCAACAGATCTACAAAACCTAATACCTGTGGAATTAGAGGTTTGCTTTTGATCGGTACTTACATTTATATCCTAAATTACATTACAGCATGTGTGTGTTTATGTGTGTCCGTACCCGTCCCATTTCTCTCAGTTTGGTTAGCATGACAACTATGGTGGAGTTGTGTTCCCACAGCATCCTCCAGTAGTCCTCTGTGGTCTCAGCCAGTGGGCCTTGGGTTGCTATGTAGGCCTTCTGCTGCCTGCACACACAGATACATTGATAAGTGCATAGAAAAATGACCTTCTCTCCCTGATGACATATATATTTTTCGGTTCCAGTTTTCTCTGACCTGTATCCATCGATAAAGCTGGCGTTGATGTAGTCAGATCCCTCCACTCCTCTGATTGGCTGCAGACAGACGCGTGTGGTCTCGTAGGGCATAATGTTCACCAGCCGGTTCTTGAACTTGTTGCATGGCAGATTGGCACTCACGAACCGTGATGTGTGGGCCTTGGCACTTGCCAGACGCTGGAACAGGAAAAAAAAACCAAAAACAATATTTTTAACACATGTAAAGGAACACTTCTAGGATGTGGGCCTTGGTAAAAGCACAAGGAAACAAAGGACGGATGGATTAAAGGCAAGTCTAGATAAATTCAAGAACCTCATTCAAATGTGTTTAGCACAAGGCTTAGTTTCCCTCTGGCGTACTGGACGACCGAAATTAGAAAATCAGCTCGACTCGACAGGCCTGAGGACATTTAGTCAGACATCTTCAATTGTATAAACAAAGCAGGGGCGATATAGGGGGATGAGGGCGGCGGCAGGGAATGGAAGAGGGAATATAATAAGACGAATAAGAGGAGGAAGGAGAAAATCAAGAGTCAGGGGTGCAGGAAACCACAAGGCCCCACACTGTCTCAACACACATATGTGAACCACAGTTGATCCTTTGGAAAAAAAACAAGAAAAAGAACAAAACAACTGGAACACACACATTCATATAGATACATGCAGACGGGAAGACGTGAGCACATGCTGCACCCTCTCTCTCACACTCGACCATTGGATGACATGGCTTAAAACGAAACACAGAACAACAGAGAGCAGGCAGAGGGAAACCGCAGACTCGGTGGGAAACAATGGGGTCTCATGAATTGAGCCCTTGACCATCAGCAGCTACCGGAGCGCTGTGGGAGAAACAGCAGTACCTTGTTTTCTTACAGACAGACTAAGCTGGAAAATCCCACCAACCGCAAGTTCACTAGTTCATTTGAGTACTCTGAATCCAGTCTCCAGCATCAACAATAGTAATTCTTTGTGTCATTTGGTTTGAATTTGACTCGGTCTTATCAATAAAGTCTGGCGAACACAAAACTTTTTTTTTGCTTTGATATGTGCCAATATTTTCACCATCTGTTAAGCTTGGATAAAATCCTGCCCTGTTGGCAGTTTCTTTGAACTCAAGCAGTAAACTCTCCGTGAGAGGAAACAAAAACAAGACATATTAATAGGGTGTTGGATTACTGAAAGTTGCCAGAAAATCGTCATTTCTTGCTTTTCTCACACACATGCTTCAACTTTCTGTGATTTTATTTGAGGGATGTGATGCCGCTTCTCTGAGAGAAATTCCATCCTTTTGGTGTTTTGTTGGTGAAGGTGGAAAGTACTGCTTCAGATGGTGCTCCGCAACGTCCTGTAAGTGTTCAAGCGAGATGATGTGTGGTGACTGGGACAACCCTGGCATATGTTTTAAGTCATTGTATGGTTTGAGCAAAAAAGTCACTGAGCACTCAGTTCATTGTCATTATGAGGAGACCGCTGCTATTAGGAGAGGAATGCTGGAGCATAGGATGAGGGCGATGCTTAGAGTCGCCTTGTGTTTACTTTGCCCTCTGAGTGTCTGAGCAGACATAAACCATTCCAGGAAAAATGTAAGCCACCTGCTTTCAATATATACCTGTATGGCTGAAGCTGATTCTCTTTTCAGGCAGCCAGACTAGGCAGGTCTGCACAGAGCTCATCTGGCAAAGAGTAAATACCACAGTAAACACAACGAAAGCAACTAGAATAAAATGAATGCTTTGAATCCCTTATGTTCTCACTCTTACTGCTCGTGTACTGATGCCTACATTTGGTGTTCTCGCTGTGAATTCTGGTTAGCTCCTTGCATTTTTCAAAATGCCCATATGATTTTCTCCTTAGATTTTCTTATAAACTGCATCTTTCTGGTCTTTCTGTGCATGCTTGTCAACTTTCCAAAACTATGATGCTTTCTGAAAGCCTCCTTTACCTTAGATTCAAAAGGTACAATCCCATAATCCCTTTCAAATCCAACCATCCATCCTGAATATATGAAAACTCTCAGAGGGGCACTGAAACTGTAAGAGTTGCTAACAGTCCTGGGAAAGATGCTCAGTGTCTGACAAGGTCAAAACTTTCACATTCTCACACTCTGTATGAGCTTGTAGACAATGTTCTTCCCAAGCTGTGGCGGTTGGAGCCAGCATCTTATAAAAAATTTGAGATGAAACTTAATGTGCTATTTATGGTTTCGCAATTGTTTTCAAGCTGAAGAATTAAATTTGAACCTCACCTGTTAAATTATATGGATAAGAATAGTTAAAGGTGCATTTCCAGGTCATGCAGCAGTGGATGCAGCTGAGAGCTCAGTTATGTTTGTAATGTGGGATGAGTCACGTTACATTCTTTGTGCACTTTACGGTCTTTGTGTTTGTTTTTATGCCTTCTTTAATGTTTATTTTCATTTACCAATTAACTCCAGGAAAAAAAACAACAGCTTTTCTGATTGTGTTTTCTTCTTTCTGGGAATAAATTGTGGGATTCTTGAACACCCTTCTTTCTCTATACTCTTTTGTTGTTAAACCACACCATGGGGGGCACAATAATGGACAAAAAACAAACAAACAAAAAAACAATAGAAAAAGACAAACAAACGTATATTAAAGGTACAGGACAGAATTTAATATAAAGCTTGTGCCAGCAGCTAGACAGCTTAGCTTAGCGTAAAAACTGGAAACAAAGGTTCCAACGTCAGGCTACCAGTCCATCTACAGCTGCAACTACATACCTAAAAGACAGATATCTAACATCTTAATATCTAAATTGCAGCCTCTACACCTTGATAGAACTCTCCAGATCCAAGTCTAATGAATCGAGTACTTTACACATCCACATGCGGTCAAAAATACCCCATTTAATCCTCCATTAACTGCAGTAGCATGCACGTTGTGTATGTGTTGAAATGTTCCTGTGGTCTGGTGCGTGTCAGACAACCAAAAAGAGCTTTAAAGAGTCGTACATCTAAACATAAGAAGGCGATAAATACACATAACATAGCTCATACCAACATACTATTGCCCAGCATTATCGACACACAAATCACAGCACTGCAGTATAGTTCTGGGCAATAAAAAAAAGTCCTCCCCTCTTGTAGTGGTGGTGACATCAAAAACTCCCCTCTCCTCAAAAAGAAATATTGGATCCACTCTTAGAACATAGTGGAGCCTTTTAGCATGAATGAAATACTGAATTTGTCATGTTTCCTTGAAGACATTACACATGAGAGATGTTTATATTTGCTCTAAGAGAGGTCTCTGATGTTTTGTTTTGTTTCTGACATGATGCTGACCCTCTGACATAATTGAGCTGCTTGATTTGTCATGTTTCCTATGACTGGTGTTTGTTCTGATACTTTTGTACTTTTATCTTTGTAACTTTAAGACAGATGTGTGTTCTTTTATTTCTGACATGGTGTTAGAGATGTGGCGTTTTGCTAATCCTCATGCTTTGATATAACATCCAATGGATATGAAACAGTGACGTGCGGTCAGGGGAGGCAGATGAGGCAGAGCCTCACCTGACATCAAGGAAAGAAAAAAAAAAATAATGATAAATAATTAAAAAAGTTATATTTATCCAGTGATTTGTACTATAAAGTATTTATTTTTTCATTTAGCCTGAATTTTTGCAATTTCCCATTCAAATGCTTGGAAGAGAAGCCGGTGAGCCTCAACGTTGATAGTGCAATCCCTCACTGTGCTGGCTGCCATGCGCAGTCTGTCACTGCATGGCAGCCAGTGAAGTGAGGGATTGCGCAATACAAGTGAGGCAGCAGCCAGCTCAGCCTCACTGGGATTGCACAATCCCTCGCTACCTCCGCTGGCTGCCTGCAGTGACAGCGTGCTGCTGTCTGTATGTCGCCAATAACATGGTACAAACACATTTAATATATGAACTGATTTTCCATAGTTCAGCTGATGTGTATAATAATGTACAGTGTTTTTTGCTACCAACTGTATGTGTGTAATGTGTTTCGTATGCTGAGCGATCATAAACGGCTGACAAGAGGTTCTAGGTGAGGCAGGCAGTTCTCTGGCCTCATGGCAGGGGGCGCTCTGATCCCAGACATGCTTCTTGTGACTCTGTGGCTGCAGAGTAAGTGACAACAAGCTAGACTAGGTACGGTATACATTTAGCAAGTCAAGTGCAGCGAAGGAAGATAAGGAGACTTTTACAAAAAAGTAACGGATATTTTTGTCCAGAAGGAGCGGAGCATGGACTTCTTTTAAAGGTAAAGGTAAGACTGCAATAACTTAAAAAAAAAGAAAAAGAAAAAAGAAACATGCGTTTTGTGGGCTACAGCTTGTATGTGTAAAGAATGCAGATATGAAACATAACCCGTAAACTGCTGCCAATCAAATGGCAAATATGCTACTGTGTAGAGTGCATGTTTTTGTAAATCAGATTCTGATGAAGTCAGTGCCTCACCAGCCATGAACCTCACCACACGTCACTGATATGATCAACCAATTGTCCAGTGACAATTGTACACCTGGTGTAGGCTGAAAAAATCTGTTTGCCTCATGTCTTTGGTCACTTTGACTCTGATGAAGGCGCAGCAGCGTCAAAATGTCAATAATCAGTGTGTTCCAGTCCATTTTTGCCCTCTGAAAGTTTGGTATAACAAACTCGTTGACCATATACTGGGGGACGTGATGACCCAGTAGGTAGAGGAATCATTTTTAAACGTTGATTCATCCTGCTGAATGTCTCTGAACATCTACTGTACCAACTTCAGGGATACTTCTGTGTAACTGTCTTTGATGTGTGACCTTCTGTGTCGAGGGGCAAAAAAAAAAGTACCTCTCCCTTTTAGAGATCAGTGAGGTGTGACATTATTATCATTTATCAGTTTTATGAACCTCCATAAATCAGCTGGACCTAATTTTACAATCTTCAGGGACACAGTGAATATTCCTCACCTTGAACTCCAGCTCCATTCCGGTGACATTCTCCCCCGGTTCAATCTGCGTCAGCCTCTGGATGTAGGAGTACAGGTTTCTGGCGGGGACCTCGGTGTTCCCGCAGGTCACAGCCTCCAGCAAAGCGTCGTGAATGAAGATGTACTGGTCCTCCGTCTGGACCATGTAGTTCCTCTGGGAGCGCATCAGTGTGACATGGCCGTAGATGTCGATGGTCTTCTCGTGCTTGATTCGCTCCGTCATGGCGTCGATCACGATGAAGCAGCCGGTGCGGCCCACTCCAGCACTGAGCCAAAAGCAGTAAAGAAGAAAAGGGGGAACAGATGGTGATGGGATTTTCTCACAGAACCTGAGTTATGAACAATAATTTTCCTGAGTGTGTGCTGTGTCTTCACACCTGGTACAAATCTGGCTCTGCAAAGCTCTAACACACTGTGCCTAAATCGACTAAGTATCGCAGAGATGCCAGCCAGCAATATTTCCGACAAAGGACGTAAAAATTGACATCAGCGATGAGTCAGCATCACCGTCCCACTGGCATTAGGAAGATATCCTCCCTATCGACATATAATCCAGAAATATAATACATTTAGCTGCCCACCCAAACACTTCACATTTTTGCTGCGCTAGTACCTAAAGGGTGAGACAGCCTGACCAAGCAAGTTTGTGCGAATGAATGAAAAAACTCTCTTTATATGGTTAAATTAATATCAGTGCATATGTGCGTGTGTGTGTGTCTGTTGTTCAGGTGGAATGAGATTCGGTCCATTGTTTGATACAGAGGCTGGTTGATGTGTTAAGGCACATTATGATGGAGTCTTGCCGGGATAATTAAATTTGACTGATAATCCTGTTAGATACTCCATCTGACTGCTACGGAAGATTAGGAAGAGCTGCTCTCCTGCCAACCTTTTCACCACATCCCGTCCTCATCTCCCTGCCTCTTTATCTTCCCTCTAAGTACCCTTCCAACACTCTCACACCAGCTCTACCACTTTTTCACTCTCACATTTGTACATTTTTTAGGCTCCATTTTCCCCTCCACATTTCCTTTTCTTTAATTCATCATTTTCATTCACTGCGTCCTGAATTTGACCTCACCTTCTCTCTCATTCTGCTCGTATCTCCTCCTCTAAGTCCCGGTCCCTTGCTAACTCTTCCTCTCAATCATTGTCTCAATCCCCTTTTTCTTCCCCTCACTCTCTTCCTCCATATCTATTCCTCACTAATTCTTCCTCAAAGAGCTTCGGCTTCCATATTCCCTATGCTACTCTCTGCCTTCCCTTCTCCTTCATTCGTTGGTAAGAGCAAATAGCAGCTTCATCCCAGCTCTGGAGCGCAACACGGCGCCAAGACCGTAATGACAAGTTTCCAGAATCATCCTCCATCCAACACATGAGCCTCCTGCTGCTCAGATAGCAGCTCATTTGAATATAAACTTATGAACCCCAGTTCTACCACCAGCTTAAACACTAAATTATCAATTGTGAAAGCTAATTATGGAAAACAGGGTCAGCATGGTGGCTGATGTTGTTGTTAAACTTCAGAGATGATAGAGGCTGTTAAGGCAGGAATGTGGGTGTCAGAGCCAGTGAAGGTGGTTTGGGGTTTTGCATAATGGCAGGTCAATTTTACTTCAGTCCAGGGCCTCTGAGTGATTTTATACAAGTGCCTTTGAACTCTTGTTGATTTTCACACAGTCCTAAAAAATATGCTCCCATGGAAAAACCCAAAATAACACATAAGTGTTTCATGCAAGCACATACGCACACAACCGAAAACAAGGTTTTATTTTTGGGTTGTGGACCACTGAATTGATTGTAGGACTAATTTTGGTTCAGTGAGTAGATGAAGTGGTGAAAACACAAACACACCTGCAATGGACAACCATGGGTCCCGCATCTGGAGGGTTGCAAGCTTTCACACGGCGAAGGAAAGCCAGGAAGGGGGTTGGGTGTTCAGGCACCCCGTGGTCTGGCCAGGCTGTGAACTGGAAGTGACGAACCTCACGCTTTTCATTGGAGCCGCTCTGGATGAGCAGACAGACAGAGTGTTAAAGATGAAGCTGGTGATATCCTGTATTTTATTTTTTTTCCCTGTGTCAACAAATCCCATTTAAAAAAAGACTAAAACCAACAACATGGTAGGTGGTTGCTCAGTGCTTTCTGACTTCCCTGTCCTATTTGTGGCACTCAGCTCCATGCCCTACTAGAGATGCAGATCTTGAAAACTAGGTAAGAAGAGCAGCTACAAGGTGTAGTCCGGCTATATGTCATTGGCATTTTTTAAACTTTTTTTTTTTTTAGAAAAGAAATACCAAGCCCAGGATGCAACAATGGTGCCCCTGCAAAATAGTGTTGAAGAGAGAACTGTTTTGGCGGAATATTTGCACATATGAAGGCTAACACTATCACTAAAAATGGCTAAAACACCCAAAAACAGATCTGCCTTGCTGCATCATCTAAATCATCAACACAACTTGAGAATTTCAGTGTGAAAAGTTGCTGTCTGGAGGTTGTTGTTGCCGTTTCCCATAGTGAAGGGATTTAAAAATGGAAACACAGAGACAGTGGAAAGAGAGAAGGAAGCCACGTGATATGCACAAATAATAGCAGGTTTATACCTGCAATCTATATCCAGTGAGTGAAATTTTTAAAAAGGCTCAATATTTTCCCTAGAGAACTAGGCACTGTAGTTTTTGAAGAACATTACTCAAACGTGAATAAATATTCAGAGGTTCTCCTGAAGACATGATGTCTATGTCAAAAATCCTTTTGTAAAATTTGGTTTGCTAATTGGGGGATAACGTTGCACATTTTCAATCAACAAAAACAACTCGTGGCTGGTATATAAATGTAGATAAACACTGTTGGTTTATTGAATCTGACAGATGAAACAATAATCGATCAAAATGCACTAATTAAAGAGAAAATAAGCTACTATAATGTGATAAATTGCTTTAAATCTCACAGGAAACATCATTAATGCATGAAAGAGTGAAAAAACAAACAACAAAGCAACTGCACATTTATGCGAATACTACTACATGGCCACAGAGTCACGTGCAAACACACAAACTAGTATGCATAAATATTTGAACAGATCAATACACACACAACCCCATTACGCTTCGCTACACATGTCATGTTACCTTGTAGAGAGCGAGGGTCCTGACAGAGTACGTAGCCAGCTCCACTGTGTCCAGCAGAGTGACCTGGATGAGGCCGTAGGTCTCTGTGCCACGTGTTGGCCAGTACTGATCACACTTGACCTACAAGGGAAGTGGGGAGAAGCTGTGAGTGATGTAAAATGGTCTGCATATGTCTGAGCACATACTGTTTTTTGCGAAAGAAGAGAGAAAGAAAGAGCTGACGTGGGCGCAAGTGCATGTGTTGAGGGACAAAAAAAAGCAAAATTGCAAAATTCAGACAGTAATGCTTGGAAAAAATGTGCAAAATAGAGAAAACCCAGTGTGTGACAGAGGCTTTAGTAAGTGTGTGGTGTGAAGAGTGACAGACAGAGACGTACTGGGTGGAGGGTATTTTACTTTCTGTGGTGTTTGATCCTGCAAGTTATTTGCCATAGACTGGTGGTCTTTCACAAGGATCCACCACAGTGTTCAGAACCGCCAAGCCATACCTAAAGTTCAGCCTCCACATATTTGATACTGTACATTGCCCTAAATTCCACCCTCGCAAATCCCTACAAAACTACTCACAGCACACCAAATCCCAGCATCCCTGCATCCCGACACCTACAATTCCCCTGTATGAGGAGGTCATATTTGTAGTTCTTCAGCTCAGCCTCAGAGACCACAGAGAGGAGAGGGAAAAAATCCCAGAGGAGATGAAAGTGGAGGGGGGGGGGGGGGGCTTGGCAGAATCAGGCCAAACCAAATGTTATGTGCTGATCCCTCCAGTCCTCACATCAAAGACAGCAGGGAGCTCAGCTCAGCTTGCTCTGCATTCCACTGCTCCAGACTGGGGATTATGCGTTTTGGCCCGGTACGTTCAGGCTGTAATTACAGCTTTTCAACTGTTGTTTTCCCACCAGACCTTGAGACACTGTGGGGACAGGCATGGTTGTCCATGTAGGGGGGCTACACACTGCCAGAGACTAAACAGGATCGCAGAAAATGCCTGGCCTGAAGACTTTATCGTCCATTGATTTATGGGCTAACGGCATAACTGTGCCCTGCTCTTTGCGTGGTTTGATTGGTGCTAAAAGGAAAGATACTGGCAAGATTTCCACAGTGGGACCATCTGTGATCATCTGTGTTGTTAATGCGTAAACACATCATGGCATAATGTTGAGAGGTGTTAAATGAGATTAAATAATTTTTTCCAACAAACAGCCCACTACTCCTTCAAACAGTAGATACAGAGGTAGTGGACAGATAATAAACAGCTAAATATGTTCAAATTGAATGATTCTATTGCATAATGTAACTGCCTTATTTAATTTAGAGGATTTAAAGCTAAATAGGCGTTCACAAACTAAGGATTTATCATGTTTACAAGACAGTAGCAGTTATATCTAAGTGCTGAAATGAAGAAAACTGGGCTTGCTTGAGTTTGTTGAAGACGTTTCAACTCTTATTCAAAAGGCTTCTTCACTTCTGCCTTATGGGATGAGAGGTGAAACACTGTGAAGAAGCTCAAGTAAGTTCAACTGCCTTCATTTTAGCACTTCGATATTTCATGATTTAGAGAACCTGAACCAGTCAACACAGTAGCAGCTAACTCTGTAGAGATTCTGCAGGAGAGCTCAAAAAATCACACTGATTCATGATAATGTAGCCAAAGAGTAAAGAATGTCTTTTTTTTTTTTTTTTTAAAGTTGCTACACAGCATACTACATAGCACTGCAAAGGAGGAAAAAAATAACTTGTGGGTGTGATCATGCAAACTGTAGACACAAATGTGCACTGTTTCTGAACTGCTGCGGTTACAATAAAACCCATTTCAGACCAAGTTAACGATGAGTGCCTTGTGGTGAGTTGAAAACAATCCTGCATTCTCACTCAACGAACTGGCTATTGCTTAGACGAAAAGGGTAAACAGCAGGAGAAAAAAAAGACACTGAAAAGAGAAAAAAAGGGAAGGAGAAAACCATGTGAGGTGAGGTTGCATTTAAAAAGGGATTAGCAAAGGAGAGAAAGAGAGGTCTTGCCTTAGAGAAGAAATAAGAGGGCATCTGAGGGTCAAACAGACACAACAGAGAGAGTTGTAAAAAGTTGAAAAGGAAACAGAGTTTTAACACAAGGCACAGGTTAATAGGAAAAGAAGCACAGATGGGAAGAGAGGATCATTTTCTGAAAAGGGCTCTGGACATAATTGGTTAGCACTTAATCATGATTCATACCTCAAGCCATTCTTGTTCATTTTATTCCAACATGACATTCTCATTACATTGGATTTTTACTCAAGCGCATATTCTGTTAACAACAGCAAAATGCCTTGAAGCCAAATGATTTTCTAATTCATTACCTACCCCAATTTAGCTGTACTTGTAACTCCCCCAGGTCTCGCTCGCCAATCTATGCTATTCTTCTATATTCTATTCTGATCATGCATCCATGCGCTATTCTACGTGTCCACTCTCACTTCACACTTAACCGTCGCATTTTTAGCTTACTCATCATACCGACTGTTGCTGCCTTTTGCTTTATTCTTGTATTTTTGTTCTACATATTTGCGCTCATGTTTTCTGTCCTGTTCTTTTGAATCCATCCATTGTTTAAAAAAAAACAAACAAAAAAACGAACGTCCTCTCCTGTCCTTTCCTGCTCTGCCCAACTCAGTTCTGCACCTCCTCACTGCTGTCAACCCAACTTATCCTTCAGCTGTAATCTTACTGTACTATATCCCTGTCACTTCGCTTCACTATAATCTACAATAATGATCCTGTCCTACTCACCTCTATCCTACCGTTTTTAATCACACTCACCCTGTCCTCTCTAATATTTCTTCAACCTATCTTTTTTTTGTCTTTCTCTCATTCTTCAGGATAACAAAAGGTATTCATCACCTAACTACGGTGCTGAATGATCGCCTGTTCTGTCCGACTCTAACAGTATCAGTCCTGCTTAAGTCACTGTCAGTGGAACGTCCAGTTGTAATTTAAATTCTCTGTCATGGCTGCCCTAAGGACTGCGGAGAGGTGCATTTCTACAGAAACAAGAAGTCTTCTGCAAAGAAATAATGCACTAATATGTCATGCAGGCTATGCAAGTAACTTTCTTGAAACTCCAAAAAGCTATGCTGTGTATTTGATGCTAGTCTTATAATAATAATCCACACCATTTATCTTATTCCTTCCAATATTCTGTTGCAACCTACAGTCTGTTTGCATATCTGCCTACTATTAAGCTATCCTACTGGTTCTCCGTCTCCCTGACACTCTCTTTATTCCATTTTTCGGTCACGATTGTAGTGGAATCATGTTGTCCTACCCGGTCTTCGTTGTCCCATACTCCCTTAGTTCCCATTTACTTACCCGTGACTTCTCTTCCAGCTTGGTCATCATGATGATGTTGGCCGTGTGCTGTTCCCAGACCATCCTCCAGAAGTCCCCGAAGGTCTCAGGGAGGGAGCCCTGAGTGGCAATATAGGCATTCTGACGGCGGTAGCCATCAATATAGTTAGCGTTGATGTAGTCACTGCCTGGGACACCTGCGATATAAGATTTAAAAAAAAAAAAAAGTAGGAGTTACGAAGGGCGGTGGGGGTGGGGGAAGAATAGATAAACAGATGTGCAGGTTGAAGATGATGATGATGAATTGCAGCATGAAAGAAAAGGAAGGACAAACAGAGAGATTGGATAAAAAAGATGTGAGTGTTGAGGAAATCCCGCATTATTTCAATTCTGTCTACCGCATTAGGTTTTTGATGAATGCCAGTGATCGCACCCAAACATTCACTGTCCGTGTAATTTTCTTTGCAGATGAACCTGATTCTTATTCTGTTTCATGGTGGAATAATCTACGTGGATTATTTCAAGTCTACTGCCATGAAAGCAGGTTTATGTCCAAGTAATAAAGGGCGAGTATCAACCGAGGTCATGGCAGGGAGATTAATGTTTTCACAGGGCCCAGCGTCCTTTGGTGTTGGATTGTTCAGCCGTCTTGTTTTATAATACATGCTAAGACGATCATGGGCCTAATCTGAGTATACTCTGGATGTGTCGCTTTGAATGGCAATATGACTGTAAGGCCGTCTCTGTGTAAGACTCGGCTGACACTGCTCGTCCTGGAAGGGATTGTGTGAGTGTGTGTGTGTGTGTGTGTGTGTGTGATGTGAGAGACCGTCTGTGTGTGTTTGATTTAGGATCAGGCCTGCTCATCTAGGGCCTAATACCATAATCCCAAAAATCACTGAGTCACAGCTCAAACATGCACACATACACCAAAACACCAGAGTACACACACAGACGTACACTCAGACGTGCATGCGTACATTCAGCCGTGACCCGATTCTGCCGAAGTGGGACACAAAAACTCCTTTTGAGTCTTCTGATAACAGTTTACATTTAAAAAAAAGATAGAAGTCAATGAGAAAACAGTAGAATCCCAACAGGAAGAAACTCCTGCAGCTGATTCACTTCTAGCAGCTTATTTTATGAGCATGACTCAGTTCCATACAGTTGTAAAACCCCAAGCCAACATCACGCGCACACACACACACACACACACACATACACAACAGAGACACACATTTAAATGACAGAGGAGTACGGGGTGTTTATACAACTTACTTTAAATGGGACAGGGACAGACGGTAAGAGGAGCTTCTAACATATGTTTATCAACCTCAGTCTTTAAAAGACAGCTTGCCTAAATGCTTTGATGTGCTACAACTTTATTGCAAGGGACTACAACAGAAGCACTGTACAGATAAAACTCTCTCACACACACATTTCCAGTCACTTGGTAGCTGCACTGGCTTGGCAGAAAGTGTGTGTTCACGAATGTGTGGAGGAGACTGGGAGCAAAAGTGCATATCTGTGCTTGTGCACATCCTGGGCATGTGTTTTAGATCTACAGCAGAGTATTTATGTGTGTGTGTGTGTGTGAACGTGTGTTTGGACATGCTCAAGAGTATATGCGTTTTTTAAGCTGGAAGACAGACAGACAGCCAGGGCTCCAGGACAGGCGGGGGTGGTAGGGCTGCTCACACATGCTCTACCCAGATAAGGCTCATCTGTTTGGGCTTGGCCTCCCACTGCCTCCCTCTCTTCACATCGGAGCTGCCAGTTTCTCTGCCTCAGGTCTTTCCCAGCTGAGGTGGGTGAGTGTGCTTCAAAATGCACACTAAGAGCAGGACTGAGACTATTTTTTATTCTCATTTTAGGCCGTTTTAGGTCTTCTAAAAGACCAAATCCAGTAAAAGCAGCGCACTGTGAATATATTGGAAAACAGTCTAAAAAAAGTGCAAGCATGATTTATGTCCTAGGATATTAAAATGGTCAAGGGTGAGACCAAAACAGTGGGCAGAAACAAGTTTGCTAGAAACCTAAAGCGAGTGTATATCTGATTCTATACTGTATGGAACCTGCCAGTGAAACACATCATCGGACTATTAATATCCCATGCCGTCATGGATAGAAGCTCTCATACACGAATCCATACATAAATATATACACTCAAACACACGTATGTACTGCTAAATCTGTGACAACGTGGTGACATAATGCACTCCCCCAATCTCCAACCCCGACCTCAACCATCATGACTTCATGCCCAGTCGAGATCCTTACTCCGTCTCAAACTCTGCAACCAAGTCAGAAACCTCAAACAGCCCTTTAAACAAGTGAGGAAGTGACCAAAATGGCCTAATTTCCTTACCCTCAATGCTAGAGAGAATAACCCTCGAGTGATCATAGGCAATGACGTTAGCATAGCGGTTCTTTGGTTTGTTGACCTCCAAGTTGGAGTTCTCCCATGTGAATTGCTGACCGGGGTCGACGGACTGCAAGAAACAAAAGCGAGGTTCAGAGGAAAGAACAATCATCAACAACATGTTTTCTGGTAGCTTAGGACAGTTATTGCATGCTAAGCCAATTCTTTTGTTCCCAGAAATTATCATAATGAAAATGATTAGTTAGTAGTTTTCAGATGGTCGTACTGGCAAGTAGTGTGTCAAAATCATTATTCTGATAAATAGTCATAGCATGTATGATTCACTTATAACAAGGAAAAAGCTCTTGTAAATGCTGGTGGAAAATGTTAACATCATTGTATTTAAAATTACCCCCCCAAAAGAACATGAGAACTAATAAACACTTTCCAATCCCTGTTGTGGTGTAACATATGATATACAACTTATGTATGTGCGGTATTGTCTGACTCTATAATGATATTATACATAAGCTCCAAGCAGCACCACTGAAGAACTTGGCATTGAGAAAAGCAAGACTTTGACAATTCCATGAATCTGAGCTTACAAGCATTGTCCAGCATCACTGCAGTAAAACCCGACCAATAGAAACCTGCTACAAATTGAAAATTAACGAGGCATTATTGATGTTGGAAAGGCACACGGGCACGTATGATATCCCCTTTCGAGAAAGACTTTCCACTTTCAACGGAGAAACTAGCTAGCAGAGAAAGATGATAAAAGCACAATAAATTCCACTGGGAGAGAGAGAGGATGGTTGTGTTAGACCAACACATTAAGTTCCTGGAGGGTAATTACAGTGTAACCATTGCTGTTAGCTGGGAGAGGCAGACATGAGGTCATTATGGGGCTGTCAATGGAGAGGGATGAAGAAGAGAGAGCCAGAGCAATTTAGCAATTCTGAATATTTTACGACACATAATTATGGTTTGGTAGGGGGGGTGGGGGGAATGGACAGAAGTGGTACTGGATATGTGTGTGCTTGAGTTTAAGGCTGCTTTTCCCCCCTCCGACATCATGTGTGTCTGATTATCATACCGCAATCATTTCTGGCCTCTTTCTCTCCCTCAGTCCCTGTTCCATCCATCTCTCTTGTTCCTTCGTTAAGGGTTCAGTACCGAACAAAGCACACAGTCATGCAGAGAGAATGTGAGGCTCAACAGACTAGTTCCAACTCACACCACAATTACATACAGCTTCTCCCTCACTGTCTCTTCCCTTCTTTATCCCCTCTCTCCCCCTAAAAGATCCACGCTCTGTTTTTCTACTTTTTGCATAATATGTCCTTGTCTTTTTCTATATACGTATATCTGTCACACACAATTTGTCTCTCTTTTGTGGTAGCCAATTAGAGTCCTATGTCTAGTTCACCCAGAGGCCCCTTGGTCTAAATATATATAT
>NW_007577794.1:244318-268191 GCF_000690725.1 Stegastes partitus
ATATATATATATATATATATGTATATATGTGTGTGTGTGTATGTGTGTGTGACCGCAACAAAACTAGATGATTTTGTTAGAGTTGGAGATTTTCAAGGACAGATAATCAGCATTCCTACCTCGTACTCTTGAGAGAACTTGAGATTGTCGTTAGCCTTGAGGCGCTCAATGTGATCTGCCAGCTCAGAGATGGGGACGGGCGGGTGACTTGCCATGCCTGCCGAGCATAGAAACAGAAAAAGAGGCCGTTTTGATACACGTACAACTGAACTCTTTTGGAGGAAAATGTTAAGAGTTAGGATTCTCAAAGGAGGTGTTGTTTAGTGTTCTGTCCATGGTCAGCGGCGGAAGCAAATGGAAGTGGGTTTTATTTTTTATTTTTTTGTTAAGTGACCATTTTCTCTCCAGGCAGACAGAAAGAACAATGTGCATGTTCAGAAAGTTACTGAGGCACAACAACATGTCCTCAGAGTATATGCACACTGCTGGTAAAGATAAAAAAAGACTATGACACAGGCAGTTAAAAATTTAGCATGATTTTTTTGGGGGGATTTTTAAAGAAGTATTTTAGAGATACTTGATGGAATGTTGCCAATTCAAGCAGCTTCATCCTATATGGAATGGAAGGTTAGTTAGCATGAATGTGCGGAAAGAGAAAGAAAGAAAGAAAGAAAGAAAGAAAGAAAGAAAGAAAGAAAGAAAAGAAAGAAAGAAAGAAAGAAAGAAAGAAAGAAAGAAAGAAAATGTAGTAATGGAGACACAATGGCAGCAGAGAGAAACAAGATCTACTGTGGACTGAGACCAACTAACTTGACAAACGCCGATAACCGCGGTACACTGATACACGGTAGGCTGAAAGGGAAACAACACGACGGTTAAGCTCATCAACACAACTAATACCGACTGCATATAGTGTTTTGTACATATGTATTAGTCTCCAATCTACCTGGAGTCTGGAAATTAATTCTACGTAGCTCCACTGGATCAGTAGGATGGTGGGAGGACATGGCTTTGCTGCAGGGAAAACTGCCCTTCCTTCCTTCAGCCTCGGCCCTTTTCCTGCAAAAGCAGACACAATTTAGCTCAAACTGATGTACTTAAAAATATACTGCATAATAATGCATCTGGGGAAATTTGGGACTTGCTAACTAATGTCTGACTGCACATTTGGGGATTTGTGTTGAAATAAATAGATCAGTTATGTGAGCAATAAACTTCAGAAAGAATTGCTCCTTAGACATTTCCAGGTATAACTGTAATTCAAAGGTAATTTCTGTTTCAAATTTGACCAGAGCTTTGGTTGACTGCTGGGATCGTGTTGCAGATTTTTGTATGAAAATGACCAATTCAATGTCTGGGATGGTGATGAGTGAGACCCAGGAGATATCTATTCTTCATTTAAAAAAAAAAAATCATTGACATGAAGAAACCTGTGCAGGGCAGTTTGTCTTTCATAAGTGCTTCAGTAAAAAGCAACTGGCCTTTTCTTTCTAGTTCTCGAAAATGTTTCACCTCTCATGCAAGATGCTTCCTCAGCTCTGAGGAAAAGAGGTGAAAGAAAGGTGAAATGAAAAAAAGAGAAGTGCAGTTGCTTTTTACTGAAGCATGGAGGAATACCATGACCTGGATGACTGAGAATCTACACACTTGCCCTTGCTCTCCAGTCTGAATCATTACAAATAGTTTTCATGGTCACTATATCTTCATTAATAGATAAACTGAACTGGCCGAACAACACAATTCATCTAACATTTTTAGGTTAATATACGGCCATTAAGGAAACACTAGCATAATCCTATCTATTTTGTTAAGCATTCTTTGCGAAGGCTTTTCAAGGAAAATGTCGCTGTAGGACAGAAGAAATGGTAATAAGCAGTGTTTGTTTACCTGTCAGGTTTGCTGGATCCAAACAGGGAGACAAGCAGATAAAAGGACAGACAAGGATGAATATCATTAGTGTCCAATCAAAAAACATCAGGGACTAAAGCAATGCTGAACTCATCAGTCTCTCCTTTTCCTTTAAACAAATCAGTTTCTTATTACGATGTTAGATATGCAAAATAGCACCTCCAGTAGACATAAAGATGAACAGCGGGTGTAAATCTAAAAACAAAAGCCCTTTTCACACAACCCTGCATACACATTATAACCTGGAACTGTGACACCTGGTGCATAATGACATACTGGAAAAATGGCTCAAAGTGCAACTTAACGACAAGTGAGGCATTGCTGGCTGGAGCTCGCCGACAGGTTACACTCCAGGGCTTATGAGGCTCCGATTATTACCATCAAGGTTAATAATTTTGCTATGCCGCATCAGTCACAGCGGTTATTCATGAGCATTAACAAACCTCTAGCCAGAAGCTGAGATGATTATCATGAATAATGCTAATGGATGATAATGTTATCTTCACCTATCTCTTATGTTAACGAATGTTTCTGCCTGTACATGGGTGTAAATACAGAGAAAAACCTCCCACAAATTTCAGAACCATTTCCCACAAAAAGAACCTGTGAGCTAGATTCGACTATGATTAGTATAATAGACAAGCAGATTGGGATGATAATTGTCTACCCCAAAGCAGTGCAGAGGAGCAATAAATATAACAATGTTTGCGCTGTATGCTCTATAAATATTTAAACATGTAATGAACCAACTGGCTCGATCTTCAGCGTAACAGGCACTTGAATGTATAAACTAAGTCCCCCTAAAACCAAGAGTCCAGATAAGAAATGTAGAGAATTATAACCTGTGTGTTACTTTGCTCTGTAAAAGTTGGTCTGAGAACTGCTGCTTAAGACAACACAGTAAAACCAAAGACAAGCAATATAATGAAATTATGTGGAATGTACAAGACTGCCAAAAAATAGTTTGAACTGAGCACACAGGGAAGCAAAAAGTCAAATTGGTAATGAAAATAAGCAAATCCCTTAAGAGAGTCTGTTGCCCTTCTGTGAAGACTTAAGTAGCCTTTCCAAATATTTTTCTTTTTCTCTATTCTCTAAAACTCTTAATCTTTTGCCCTCTCTTTTTGATTTCCTTCCCCTTTCTCTCACCAATCAAATGCTTTATTGAACAGTTTTTCCTTCTCTCTGCCTTCATCACGCTGTCCTTACCTCTTGAAGAGGAGAATGGCAATGACGATACAGACGATGAAGATCACAGCAAGCACAGGCCCCACCACCCACAGCAGCCCCTCTTCCTCGTCAACGATTGGCTGAGGATCCACGTCCGATGAGGTCACAGGGTCAGAATAAGGGCTGGTGGCGTACATGGTCTGCAGAAAGACACATTATTATGCATTTTCACTAAAAAATGCCGTACTTAGATGGTCGAACTGTGTGTTTTCGTTTGCACTCACATTCTCAGAGAGGTCCAACAGCGCGAGCACAAAGAAAACATACTCCTGTCCGTTCTGCAGTGGACGGTTGCGGAAGTCGCCGTAGTTTCGGCCGTCACCTAACGTGAACTCCATGGGGAGGGTCTTAAAGTGAGCTGTGACGTAGGCCCTGGGATCTGACTGACCGGCCTGTCTGCGGATGCGAAGGGCACGACTGACACTGGTCCTGTTGATCTCTTTGAGGAGCTGAAAGGGGAGATAACAGAGAATGGGTCAACAGGGACGTAAAAAAGAGAGGGGGAAGAGGAGGAGGAGAAAATAGACCGAATGGACACAAAGACAGAATCAAAACAGAAACTGAGAAATGTGGTTGTTGGTCGTAATTGTCCCCTAATATGTGCCGAGTTCAAACAAAGTGCATCATCAGGGCAATTTGACAAGGGAATGTCTTTGATACAGCAAGTAATGTTGTCATCTTTCTCTAATTGCAGTATCATTTTCCTAAAATAGCCATAATTTCCTTAATATGTGGACACTGTATTCTTTAATTTTTACACGAAAAATCACCTTGGAAAAGAAGGACCGTATTGATCATTTTACTCCACACAAAAGCCCTCTTCAGTGAAGGAACAATGGGCTGTATGGATCATTATCACCTAAGCACAAATGTCTTCATCAGCTGAATTGCCACCACATTTACCCATTGGGACAGTGGGCACCATAAAAACTCCATTGAAACTAATCTCACACACATGAATGTGCTTTCAGAGCAGCATAATGAGGTGGTATAGTCAGGGAGTGGAATTATAGGGGGGAAAAGGCATGTGAAAGTACTGTTCATAATAAACAGTAAGACAGAAATAGCCTGACACAACTGTAAAAAAAAACAAAAAAACAACAACCTTGCTTATATGATTTTAAAATTTACATACGTCCTGTATCGTACTAAACAGTTATCATCGCCACCACACCAATCAACATCATCATTCCCTTATTATCAGAATTATCTTTTAACAAGCCCTTTATTCTGACTGTTATGTAGCGATTTATGTGCGTCATCTCCTGTCTGCTACGTGTCTCACCTCATCCAAGTTCATCTGGTCGGGCTCCTCCCAGGGATTCAGGAACTTCCCTCCTCTCTGCTTCTTCAGCGGGACCACGACCACATAGTAACCTCTGAAACACAGCATGCACTGGGATCAGGCCTGAGGACATATACCACAAACTATGCACTCTGTCAACATTTCAGTCTCTGGAAAAACAGCATAACATTTAGGGAATAATTCAACATTTTTGTGAAAAATGGAAAGAGTTAGATGAGAATTTTGATATTGGACTCATATTAGTCTGCATGGTAAAATTGAAGCTACAGGCAGCAGTAGTTAGTATGACTATTCCGGCAAGACTGGAAAAGGGGAAATAAAAAAAAGAAAAAAAAGTAATTTTTATACACTTAATTGTGCTGTAGATTAACTTCAAATTGGTAAGACTGTCATTTTGCGAATGACTCTAGACTCAGGCACTTTAACAAACTGATTCAAAATCAAAAATTTAAATATTTCATGTATAACAGTATGAAGCCCCTTTGTTGTGACATTCCAGATTGTTATCAGGTGTATCTTGTTTGCGAGAGACCAAAATTTGACTAACCAAATGTGAGGCAAAGAGTTAAGGTGAGAAATTTAAAGGAATAATGAAAATGAAAATAAAAAATCTGGCAAAAATGCCAAAAAACCTCTCTGAGATTTGCCTTCGACTGGCTTTACCCAGCTACAAGTAGTTTTCCAGCCTTTGACAGCTTTTCATGCTTTCTGTACAGCAACTGGATAAAAGCCAGATTTTAGAAAAACATCTGTCCTGGAGGGTAGACTTTTAAAAACTAGAGCCAATAAAAATGCAAGACTTATTGTATGGGACCTCAGACAAGAGATTAAAATGCTGAGTAGTTCCACACAAAGCGGTCCACCTGGTCCACCTAAATGTGTCTCGAACAGGGGTGTCATAAGCATTATGTTTGCCCTCAAAGGGCCAGTTGTAATTCTAAGACAGTATAAAGGTAACGACTCCTTTACATAATGTTAAATAATTGTCTTTGCATTTGATTGTTATTTATTATATGTACAACGATTGTGCATGCCTTTATCTACAAGTAAAACACATGTAGCAGGGCTCCAGACTAACTTTTCCAATGGTAGCACTGGTGCTGCCAACTGTCTTTGTTGGTCGCACCAGTTAATCATTTGGTACATGAACATGTGTATGAGTTGATGGTATATTTTACCAATGTCCCCTAAACACCTCACATGCTGCTTCGGTAGATACTACATTTTACCGATGTTCCCTGAACGCCTCTCATGCTGCTCCGGTAGATACTACATTTTGCCGATGTTCCCTAAACACATCACATGCTGCTTCCGGTAGATGTTACCAGGTGTCTGCAGTGCAGCTCCTCTGACAGGTGAGTGACCAAACATTTGTTGGAATTTGTCTACACAAATTTGCCCAAGTTGAAAGGTTTTTTTATTAGCAGCATTTTCAGCAGATGTTTTTATGAACGGACTTTTCTACGAGCTGAGCGCATTTTCAATGTCCATAGCACTGGCCATCATGTCTATATAGTCAGAATTGTGATCATTGTTAAAACATGAATCTTCCAGACTGAATGTGGGGCTACTTTTTCTTCCTAACTGACTCAGTCGAGATCTGTCTGCCTGCACCTGAACACTTTCACCATCAGGTGTGTGGGACCTCTCCCTCTCTCACCTCCTGTGTTGCTTTAAAAAAACAAACAAACACAAAAAAAAACATAATCCGCTATATATCGTTGTGTCATTGGAACACAGTAACAGTGAAACTGACTGTTTTACCGTCAGGCAGAGAGAGACTGAGTCAATGGGGAAGAAATCTGACTATTTCCAACTACAACACCTGGAGCAGCAGCTACCTGTGCCGACTGAAGGAACCAGATCAGCCTGATGATCATCGTTCATTCGCACAATGCGACCACGTGAAACTTCAGCTCACACATTCACGAATGGTCAGAAATGGTCACATATGAGAACATTTTGGTCGCAGTCTGGAGCCCTGTTTGGGCACATTGCTGTGTTATTATAGCATAAATAACATTACATTACGTTATTTTAGATCAGGTAAATCCCACTAATGTCTCAGTTTAGGAAACACACATCTCTCGTGATGGGCCGAATTTGGCCTGCGGGCCTTGAGTCTGACATATTTGGTCTAGAAGATGATTCAAGTCCACCTGTGGCACACTGAATGGACTGGACAGTTTAAAAATGCACATAAGGTCCTACAATTCAACCTCATGCCTAGACAAAGACAAGCCACCAAGTCCAAGGAATTCTCTGGAGACAACTACGATAAGATTGTGGTGAGGCACAGATCAGTGCAAGGATACAAAACCACTTTGAATGTTCCCTCAATAATTTTGAAATAAAATAAGTTTGGAACCACCTGAACTCTTCCTAGAGTTGGCTGTCCAGCCAAACCAAGAAACTAAGTTGGAAGGGTCTTGGTCAGGGAGGTGACCAAGAACCCAACGACCACGCTAACAGAGCTTCAGAAATCCTCTGTAGAGGTAGGAGAACTGTTAGGAAGGATCACCGTCTCTGCAGTATTATGTGCTCTTGAATAAAACAAACAGTATTTAAAAGACTCTGAGAGCATTAGGAAGGAGATTCTCTGATGTGATGAGACAAAATCTTTACTCTTTGGTCAGACTTCTGAGCACTATGTTGGCAAACATCAGGCTTGCTTATCACCTGGCCGATACCATCCCCTACGGTGAAGCACAGTGGTGGCAGCACCATGTTATCAGGGTGCAAATCAGCAGCAGTGGCAGGGTGACTGGTCAGTTGAGGGTATAATGACTACAGTGAAACACAGGTGTGCTCAGATGTTTTACTCATCCAAGAAGACTTTAATTGCCTTAAAGGCTTTAATTGCTCACAGAGGGGTTTCTACAAAGTGCTGAATTAAGTGTCTGAATACTTTGTCATACACACTGCAGATTGCTGAGCAAAAACTAAACAAAAAATATACAACACAGTAAAGTTTCTAAAAAGTGAATGGGTCACGATATTTTCTGAATCCGTTGTATATTTTTTTTTGCTTAGTTAGCTGAAGAACTGAACTCAGTTGTTTAATTACTGAATTTAAGTTTAGCTTACCTCTAGTCAGAAACAGAGGAACTGTTTCAAGTGCCAGTGGCTGCCGGCAATAGCGTCATTGCCTATATTTACCAAGAGCGGTGTTGATCTTCTCATCTAGCTCTCTGAAAATTAATAGGCTCATTTCTCAAAACTTTAAGCTATTTCCTTTAATCTTCTACTGTTAAGAACTACTGAGTATTGTATCATTAATACAGCATACTGCTGTAGGAGTAGCAGCTGCTGTAGGAGCAGCAGTGTAAATCTAAACAATGTGGCTTCTGCAGGGGAAACAAGCCAATGTCTGAAGCCACACACAAGAACAAAAACAATAACATCTCAGGGAATTTTTCAGAAACAGTCAGATCATAAGCAACCACCAAGTTTTGAGGACACAGACACCCAAATCCACCATGTGTTGTCAGTGGATAATGCACTACAGCGCTCCATGGTACAGCAGAATGTAGCTTGTTTTGTATCATAAAACAGTAAGAATTTGTTACAGGTCTACAGTGGATATCGCCTATAATTTAAATAAATTTAAATCTTCAGAGTTTTGTATTTTATCAATGCAGATAGACACAAATGTTTATAGGATAATTTCTATATCCAGCTGTTTCAGTTGCCTTCTCAGATAAGAGTGTCTTAGCTGGGATGGATGCTTGACACCGAAATAGTAAAATGCTGTTTAGGAAAAAAACAAAACACCCCAAAACACTTCAGATGTGCAGAGACAGACTACTGGAAAGTGGCTGTGAGAACATGCAGCACTGGAGTGATTCATCCTGCTCTTTAAACACATAAGACTGATTCCACTTTGTATATATATTTGTTCTTGGTTACAAAAAGCAGATGAAATGATCAGCTTTGTGGTCTCCTTTGGCCTGTTGTGGGAGTTCTCAGACTTGCTTTGCTGCCAGCTCGGAGATATCCCTCCTGATAGAACAATAAATGAATATCAGCAGCAGGAGGAAGTAGTGAAATGAGCTCAAATACTCTATGGAACAATTAATCTGACAACAGCTTAATTTGAGCAAATTCTGCTCAGGTAACTGTTTAAAATCAACACAACAGGTCATTCCCATAATCCAAATCCTTCACTTTTATTCTCTTCACATTCCTTCATCGGTACCTGACTTTAGCTGTGGTCTGCACGGTTGGGAGCTGCACAGTCACCATGCCGTCTGCGTTGGTCTTTCCCACCACAGTGGGTTTGGTTTTCAGGATGTCTGGAGCGGTGGTGGCGGTGACGCGGTGCTGCAGGCCCCCAGCACTGTTGGCCCGGTTGGTGAGCAGAAAGGAGTACTGTGTGTCTGGCTCCAAGCCAGTGATCAGCTTCTGAGTTTGCCTGCCGTCTACTTCCACAGACTGGCCCTTTCCATACAGGATCTGGCAACACAAACGCATTTGGGGTCTAAATAGGAAGCCTAATTTTGCCACGGATTTAGTGGGTTACACTAAACCTTCAGACATGGTTTTAATGCTGATGTTTTTTTTACATTTTGGTAACTTTGTACCATTAAAAGTTTGCTAAATTCACTATTAGCAGCTGTTTGTAATGTACCCAAATTACTTCGAAATTGAAGAAAAAAAAGTTGTTAATTTATGTGTATGATTTTTTTTCTGTGATTTCCAGTTTATGAATGTTTATTTGCAGTAGACACCAGATGCGGTGATATTCTTGGAATTCACATGAAATCTGAAAATAGGAGGGAAACGTGTGTGTATTCAGGTTTAACTGAGTTGTGACTCATAGAGATATAGACACAAAGATTTTTTATACAGGTTGTGGCAATTAGGCACTAAAGGTTTAACAGTATCTCAAGGTTTAATTTTTGTTAATCAATTTTACAGCCTTGCCAAGATTATCATCTTTTACTAACTAGAAGAGTTGAGCTTCATAGCTAACAAACAGTTAGAAGAGATAGAGATAAAAAAAATCATTTTTTCTGCTTTTTTGTCCCAACCCTTATTTTAAAGACAGTACAATAAAAAAAATCTTACAGTAAATGGCTGGGCAGGGTTCTTGTCTCGGATCTCCCAGGACAGCAGCACAGAGTTCTTCATGGCTGCCTTTACTCTGAAGTTTGTGGCAAAAACTAAGGCACAAAAGAAGAAAGAACAAAGAAGAGAAACATGAATAAGATAGCACAGTCCAAGGTATTCAGTCTACAGAACCAAACATAATGGTCTTACCTGCGCATCATTCTCTAGTACCAGTCTCAAGCTAGCTATTTGCTCTGATCAACACACAGTTAGCCTGACTGGATAGGGATACTTGCCCAAGACCCAAGACTCTTACCTTGCTTTGGGAAAAGGATGTTGGGTCTAAGGCTACAGTGACAAGACAACGAAAAAGGACACTTAGGATGCTGTCACCAGATGTTGTGTGTCCGTGTCCGTGTGCGTGTGTGTGTGGGACTTGGTTTGCACAAGATATGCTCAAATGTGCTGTTAGGAGGCCTGTTTTGCATCCTGAGCAGTGAAGATGGGTTGTTAAGAATGTGAGTGTGATCCTACCTTGGTCTAACCGCTGCGTCCTAAACTGGACACTTGGGCTGTACGGCCCCGGACCGACAGTTGTGAATGCACACACCCTGACATCATACACAGTATCGGCACTCAGACCCTCCAACAAAACACTCGACTTTGGAGCGGCCACCACAACCTCTGAGGCGTTCCCTCGACTGTTTATATCCTTATACAGCACCGAGTACTTCACAATTTTCCCATTTTGCTCAATTAGTGGGACTGATTTCCATGCCAGCCAAAGTGAGTTGGCAGAAGCCTCTTCTGAGATAATATTTTCTGGGTATCCACTCGGTGCATCTTCGGGAGTGGTCACTTCTTTGACAGCCTCCTCTCCGTAGCCCATTTTGTTACGGGCCGAGAGTTTGAACACATAGTTAGCTCCCTTGTGGATATCCTGGGCAGTGTAGCGGTTTTCCTTGGTGGGGAACTCCACCACTGTGAAGGGAAGGACGTCGACACGGCCGAAGGTGAGGCGGTACCCCAGCAGCGGGGTTGGTGGGTTGGGAGGTGGGTACCACTGGAGCAGAGCAGTGCCTGAATCAGTGGCACTCACCATCAACTTGGGTTTCTCAGGCACTAGAAAGGAAAGAAACAGGAAGAAAAGGAGAGCGAGAATGATGATAATTAGAGGGTAATTACAAAGCACATTATTCATAACCTCAAGCAAAACTGCTGAATATGATTAATATGGCACCAAATGACTGGCTTCTCACAGGCACAGCAAGGTGTGACTGAGTGAGATTTAGCCAAGTCAGTGATTTAATGGCCTCTAATGAACATCAGTGATGCCAAAGTCTCAAAGATCATTACCAGTTATGTGCACTGTGTGTGTTTTTTAAGCTCTGTGTCATTCTTTATGTTTGTGTATACACACTTACGTGGCATGGCAGTGCACACAGTCACAGGTTTGCTGCGAGCACCATCGCCTTTGGCGGTGTAAGCCCCCACTGATACAGAGTAGGAGGTGTCTGCCTTCAGGTCTCCGAGCACCACCTCCTGCGGAACAAAAAGCTTTGTCAACAAGTTTCGTGTGCCCTTAGGATAAAGAGCAATTTAACACGTTAATAAAGAAAACACACAAGGTCAGAGTGGTCAAAATGAGACAAGAAGGTACGGTCTCAATGACTGAGGGTGCATCTGTCATTTTTGTCTGACAGTGCTCTTGTACATACAGTGATTCAGCTCATTTCAACACAAATATTGCTTTTCCCCTTTTTTTATTGCTCATACAGCTGCTGCTTCAGGGAAATGTACCGATGATATGGTTTGTGATTATTTCAACAAAACTCTGACTTTTGCACAAGTTGATCAGATTATAAGAACTGAAAATGTTCACAATCAACACAAAACAACATTTAACTGCACAGACACTCATAACTCATTTGAATTTGTCTCCATCTACACACTAAACATAATATTTTCTCCATCTCTGGGCCTGGAGATATATCTCATAAATAATCACAACACTTTGCCGATACCCCAAAATGACTCATATTTATCTTTGTGTTTTTCCAGGATCCTTTATTAAAAATCCTGAATAACACAAAAGACAAAAAACGGAAAAGGGAGCTCCTTCTGGAGGAGATTTTAAAGCTACAATCTCATAAATATGACTCATCTACTTTCCATGCTTTGTTATTATTATTATCAAATACAATGCTTACAGAAAGGTTTACTCACATATTCAGTTGAGTCGTCATATTCCCACTAAACGACAGAGCAGTATAGATAAAGAGGGAAAATGAGAGACAAATTTTTTTTAATGTATTAGCATATGATCTAAAACAAAAAAACAAAACAAAACAAAAAAAAAGCTAATTTGCATATTTCTGCCGTCAAGTAGCAGACACATCTTTTACTGCCAAACAAATATTGGTTGGAATTAACAGAAATAGGAAGCAACAAAGGCCTGATATAGGTTTTCAAATTATTCTTGATAAAAATAATACCTAAAATAATAAGAAACAAGCCTGTCTAACCTGATCACATCTGCAGTTATGTAAATACCAGAAGCTTAAGTATTTATTGACGGAATAGATCAACATATTGTGAAGTATGCTGATTTGCGTTCTTGCCAAGAGTGCTGTCTCAACCACGTTATGTGGGTGGAAAGGTAATGATGGGAAAGATTCTCATGTTTCTCATTAAACAACATAGAAAGACAGATTTCTTAATTTACTCAAATAACACAAAACATGTCTTACTACTTAGCAAGAAAATTGCTCGGTAAAAAAACACCATAAATATACTATACAGGTGTGCAAGAGTGACTGACAGTTGCTTTACTGCAGAATTGGATGTGTGGAAGTTTATGATTCTATTCTTCATCGATATAGTGCTATATTTGTTGAATTTTAGCATTTATTAACTGCTTATAATTATGTTCTTCTGCTGACATAAGACGTCTACATTTGCTTTCTTTTGACAGCCCTCCCACACTTTTGATGCCAAAATTGACTTTGTTGTCGTTGTAACTGCGAGTTTAATGTTGGAGAACTAGTGCAGTGACTCCAATATGGTATTATTACAGCATTTTCTGTTCACAAAATGTTAAACTACAACCTGTAGCTGGTTAGTTTAATTTAGGACAAGCTTGAGGAAACAGCATCAACACAAAGCTTAAAGTGACTAAGTGTTTGAGGTGCTGGTAACCGGACATTTTTTTTTTACATTCCTGTTTCCATTATTGACACTAAGCTAAGCTTACTGGCTTCTGGCATTAGCTTCATATTAAACAGATAGATATGACTCTCAGCAAATCCTTTAAACAATCTTAGGGATGGGTTCTGCTCGCTAATCTGTCTGAGAGAAAGCTGACAATGATGGTAACAGATTGCTGCTCCAGACTACTGCATCGTGTGTTGTTGTGTTTGTGTAGATTTTTTATTTACAGTGATAACCAGATGGCAACATGATGTTTTTGGCATCTGTACAATTTGTCCAGGTAAGCCCATGCATGGAAAGAACTCCTAATTTCTTCATGGCTACAGCTCAAAATTGACACTATAATATACGCTGATCAGCCACAACATTTACACCACTGACAGGTGAAGCATATAACAGTGATCATCTCAGTACGATGCCATATTCTGCTGGTAAATATTGGGTTCTGACATTCAAGTAGATGCAACTTTGACACATACCATCCACTTATACATTGTTCCAGATCAAGCACACCCCTACCAACAGCACAATGTGCCTCATCACATTGCAAAAAAAAAAAAAAAACTGCTTAGAAGAGGCTCGAGGAATATGACCAAGATTTCAAGACCTTGACCCAGCCTCTAAAGTCCCCAGATCCCAATCTGAGTGAGCATCTGTGGAATCCATTGGAACAAGCCTGATCTACCAAAGCCTCTCCCGGAAACCCAACCCAAATAATTCTACATAACCTACATAATATTGGGCAGGTGGTCTAAATGTTGTGGCTGATCGGTTTAAAAAGCTGTTCACAAATAATGTTGCATGGGGCTTTATTTGGCTTTTATAAAATAGTTCTTGACACCCTTCATTTGATTCTAAGCTGTTAAGAGTATATGTTAGTGGTACCTGTGAGTCCTCTATGAGGATGTCCTTGATGAAGGGCTGACCCTGAGGTTCTCCGTAGTTCATCCTCACATAATGGACTTGGTAGCCTCGGACCTGACCATGCTGCCGTTCGGGTGCCGGTGCTCGCCATTTCACCCTAACGGCCGAGGCGTTCACAGTCTCTGCCTCCACCCCTCGCGGAGGACCACTTGGAACTAAAAATGCATTTTGGGATAGAGGTCAAGGGTAACAGTTGATGGGCACTCAAACCTCTAAAGTAAAGGCCTTCACTTTAGTGAACTCTTTTGCCTAACCAAAAACAATTGGTTTCAGGGTAAGATAAAAAAAAAAAAAAGTACCCAAAAGCAGAAAAATGGAAAAATACAACCTTCCAAAAAGTCTAAAACTTCTCTGATGTCTGGGAAAAAAGTCAAAATAGTAAAAAAAAAAAAATGAGAGTGCTTGAGGAAAAACATGGAGGAAAAAAGCAGTGAAAGATAAGAAGCAAATGTAGGGAAAGATAAGAATGGCAGATAGAAAAGGATTTGTTGCCAGGGGCTTATAAACAGTGGCAAGCAGTCAAAGAGAAAATACTGTTATCAAGAAAAACCTTTCTCGTGCTGCCAAGAACTACACTTCTCCCCCCCAAAAAAGAAAAAAATTAAGAAAAAAAAAAAAAAACAACCTCCAGCCCCCTCTTGCTATCTGACTGACCCACGTACAAGCACTCTGAAGAACGCTGGAGTCAGAAAAATTTCTTAGTGGAGATGCTGGGAGGATGAAATATTATGCATGCGTATCAAAAATATCACGAAAAATATCACAGATTGCTCGAGGTAGAACAAAACACACCGAATAAAGTTAGCTAAAAGATATCCAAATAGCCGTTAAGAAATTGGAAAGGATTCGGAAGGGCAGATGGTCGGTGAGAAAAGCCAAGGTGAGGAGAGACCAAGGTACAGCAACAGCCAAAGGGTTTGTCTTCCTATTGTTAGTGGGAGTATTGTTACCTTTGAGCAAGAAAATCTCATCCCTTTTCCCAAAGAGAAGGGAGGGGCAGAAGAAAGGGGAAGGTGTGGATAAAATATATTGGTAAAAAAAAAAAAAAAGAATAAAAATGGCTGCTGGAGAAAAAAGGGGCAACTGTTGACGAGAGAAAAGCAGTGGTGAAGGGGTAGCAGGAGGATATTTCCGGATGTTGGAGGTTATTTTGGTGGTTATGAGGACTAAAGGAAAGGTTTTCAAAACTCGAGGGTCTGACAGTAGTTCTTAAATGCATCATCCATTTAGAGTGCAGCTCAAGGACAGACAAAATGCCCTACTGGCCAGTGGAACAAGCTTGTTGTTAGTTTAGTGTGCTTTGAGCTCATTAACGCTATGTTAGTGAGTTAAAGGGAGCCACTGTTAGTGAAGCGGACCATCCTAAGAGAGGGTTTTTTTTTGGGAGGGAACATACCATCTTCCTCGGTGCGGATAAGGAGCTGCAAACTTTCTGGTCCTTCCCCAGCTTCAGTGTGCGCCCGTACTGTTATGCCATACTCAGTCCATTTCTCTAGGTTTTCCAGGAGATACGGTGAACTTTCCAGAGGAATTCCATCAATCCTTTTAGTCGTTTTGTTGCCTTCCGTATTGGAGTACTGGATGGAGTATTCCGTAATGATGCCATTCTGAAACTCCAGAGGAGGTGGAGCCCAACTTACCAGGATGCTGGTAGAACTGGGACTGGTGCATGTGATGTCCTGGGGAGGTGCTGAAGGAACTGATTGGCCAGTTTTTGAGGAAGTACAGCAGGGGTTGTTTGGGTAAATGTTATTTGGTTGTGTGTGCAAGTTGTTTTTGGTGGGTGGAGAGGTGAGGAAGTGAGGTTTGCCGTGAAGGAATGGGGATGAAATTGAGCAGACGAGAGACAGAGAACAAAAGACAAAGAAACATAAAATGAAAACAAAACACTGGAGAACAGAAGCTCTTATGAAAAATGACCCTGTGACTAGAAAGCAAGATGACTGAACAAAGATACTGAATGATGGGTGTCAACTTCTGCTCGGCAGAAATGTTTGATTCATGAAAACGAGTGAATGACTTAAAAGAAATGCAACACAAAAACACTGACTAGAGCTGATATACACACACATACCTGCCCATAACTTACTTGTCCTGACAGCCTACCCAAGCCTCTGTGATCCATGTTGGAGTTCTCACGTCTATCTACAAACCTTTGGCTTCTTACCTTGTTTTTACTGAATCTTTTACAGACCTCAGATCGGTAGCCAACAAATAAAGCATTGCTGTCAATCATCAGCAAATTGGTTGGTACTGCTCCACATTTGTGGAAAACAGTTTCTGAAGTTAGGTTCTGGAAATCATTCAGTATTATATATTTGTTGAATCAATTCTGAGGTCAGTTAAGGTCTGAATTCATGTGGGCCCCTTTTTGACAATGCATAGACAGCAACAAAAGCATCTTGTCAAAATCTGTTTGTGGCACAGAAAATAATACATTCAGATTTGGTTGTAACTCTACTTGTGATTTAGTATCTAAGTGACTTTTATTATTTGCATTGTCAAAACTGAGACCTGTTTCTCTCTTTCTCTCAAACACACCCACACACACACACACACACACCCACACACATTCACACACTGCAGTGAGTGCGAGTGGACCTACGTGTCTGTGGTGTGTCAATGGACACTTCATTGGTATAAGCCCCAATTCCATTTTTGCTCTTGGCAGCCAGCTGAAAGGTGTAGGTGGAGAAGGGCTTCAGGTTCTTTAGCAGGTAGGAGGTGGTCGGCTCGAAGGTCACTTTCTTCTATTTGGACACAACGGCAAGAGTTAAATTTTTATTTTTAGACCAATTTTCCAGTCTTCTCTATACTCACCCATCTATACATTCATACATCCATCCTTTAATTGGTTATCATCCATCCAACTGCCAGTTCAATTACTAGTCCACTCATTTCAGCCAACCATCCCTTCATCCTTACCTCCTCTGAGTCATCTGCCCTTCGGTAAACCAGTTCATATCCTGTGATCTGGTTGTCTGGGCCTCCCTGAGGTGTAGGAGCCACCCAGGACAACAGGATACTGGTCTCAGACTTTGCTTCACCTTTAAATTCCGATGGTTGGGATGGAACTACAGAGTTAAAGAACAAGATTAGCAAGAGTGATATGCTGGCATTTTTTTTCATGATGCACTGTATCTGTGTGTAATGCATACACGAAAAAAAAGAACATCCTTCCCTTGCTTTCCATTTCTTACCTCCAGTCTTGGCTATAATCTGCAGATCCTGCGACAAGGGTCCGTCTCCTACAGAGGTGAAGGCCAGCACTCTGATATAATAAGTCTTGTTAGGAGTCAAATCCTGAATGGTGATGAAGTTGGCGCTGCGCACCATCTGCTTCTCCCACTGCACGACACAGGCACAAAACACATTGTGTGAATGCAAGTAGACGCACAGATGCACACTTGTGTATTACACACCTAGACAACACAGGTAGTCATCTCTTATGAATAAAAAGTAATAATGACATTAAGGGAAGCCACTTGCAGAGAGATACCTGGTTGACTGGCAGCGTGCTATCGGAAGTGTAGTACACTCTGTAGCCGACCACCTGTCCGTTAGGTTCCTCTGGCTCATCCCAGTGGATCATTGCTGTTGTGGCGCTCAGCATCCGGCCTATGACCTGCAGAGCAAAAGAAAGGAAGAACTTTAGCAACACTGTGCTGGGGGAAAATGCTTCATATTTTCACTGCAGCAAGTTTTGCTGAAGAAAGTTGGGCTAGTTTTTCGAGAACTGAAGGCAACTTGAGATTAGTGTTTGAAAATTACACACTGAAAACAGGATTTATGTAACACCGTGTTATGCCAGTCAGAATAGCAGGCAGCAAATCATCTTGTATAACAGCCAAGCTTGAAATGCACTGAAATGAAGGCAACTTGTATGCAGATAATTGAGATGCCATATTTGAAAACCACATCAACACCACTGTAATAACGTTTTTCGGCTGTACCAAAATCAGAGCGTCATCCTGACCTGTCGAGGAGGAGAAGAGGGGGCCTGCTCCGCTGTGCGAGCCTCCACCACCTCGCTAGAGGGGCCCTGGCCAATGGTGTTGACAGCTGCCACCCGGAAATCATAGTGGGAGTAAGGGCTGAGGCCGCCCACACTGTAGCGTGTTGTGGCAATGCCATCAATCTCTTTATAGGGGTCCTCTGAGCCTTTGGCACGATGCTAGAATAAACAAGAGATGAAGCGGGAAGGGAGAAGAGGCACACACTGATTTAAAGCTGCATTAGCCAAATTTTTGAGGAAAATCTATGATTTTATCCCATAAGGACATAAAAACTGCATTGCACCCTGCCATTATTTACCAATCTAGATTCACGCCAAAATATATAGAGTGCAATGTAACAACATGTCTAATGTAGATGCAGTGCTTTTTGTGAATGGAGCAGTTAGTCTTCACTGGTTAAGCAGTCCGTGTTTCATTCTTACATCTCAGCTCACAGCTCCTTGTGGGTAGAAAGTACTCACAAGACACCAGATTTCATTTGAGCAATTTGGCAAAGTTTATTACCATCAGGAGAGACAAGAGGCTCTTTTCTTTTACAGCCCTACTTAGTGACTTAGGCTGTTAATAACAGTTTATGTTGATATAAAAATCTACTGCTTTAGCTATCTTAAGCTCTGCGTCTCAGAAACTTGCCAGCACAGGTGGTAGCACTGTGCGGTAGGTAGAGTGTAGGCAAGTGTAAAACGTGATTGTGCTAGTGTTTCTGTCACACACCTGTATGATATAGTAGGAGACAGGTTCAGGGTTTCCAGAATCCCAGGTGAGAGTAATACTGGTTGCAGTTCTCTCCGTCACCACAGGGGTGCCAGGAGCCTTTGGCAGAGCTGAGGGGGAGAAAAAGATTTCATGCACTATCACTTCATAGTTTGAAAATAAGTTACATTTTGGAACTTGAACTTGTCCTGAATGAAAAAGCTGAAAGCAATTAAATGATGAAGGCAGCTTAGCATCAGAATGACAACAATACCAGAATCTCTATACAGCAATTAAAAATACTGAAAACTACAAATGAACAAAATTATCTTGACCACTGGATAAAACAAATCCAGTCTTTTCAAAAACTTGCAATCTATTACTTCAAAGACATTTCAAACTGTCACATATTTAATTCAAATTAAAACTCGTAAATAATGAAAAACTAAACACAGACTCAGTGCTAAATTGAAACAGCGGCTGGAGACAAATGAGTCTGTGACCGGTATCAACATTAAGACATGAAGACAATGGACCTTTTTCTTAAATTCTTAAATGCTTGAGTAGAAATTTAAAAATTCCAAAAAACCACAAGAAAACACCAAAAATCTTTACTTCCCTACGAACTTTCAAGATAAGTTAGAAAAAGAATACTGTTATATTGTAACAGATAGAACTATGTTTGTATCTGCTTGTGCTTTTGAGTAATTTTGAATATATTCAAGTTTTTTCAGTGTACACGTTATTTTCCATCCTGCTTAGGATACAGTATATATAGTATTCCTTATATGCATTATTTACTTTTGTGTGCTTGTTATTATTTTTTCCATCAGGTTGTATAAACAGAGCACTCCTGAAGTGCTCTGTTTCTTTACTGTCTGACGTCCTATTTCTTTTTATTTCACTTGAGTAAATGTTGAACTATTAATATCCCCTCACTCATAAGCCTCCTCAGAACCCACCTTTCACAATAATCTGTGCCACCGCCTCAATGACGCCAAGCGTCGACATGGCGACACAGGTATAATTGTTGGACTGGCGCACGTCGGTCAGTTCCAGGACGTTGCGACCGATGGGCATGTCGTCCTCGGGCGTCAGGTCTTCTGCTCCCAGCATCCACTTCACGTAGGGCATGGGTGAGCCAACCGCCACGCAGGTGATGTTGACGTTTCCCCCTGGCATGATCTCGCTGTCGGCTGGGGGGATGGAGAAGCGAGGAGGGACACGACGCACTGGACCAAGCAGCAATGAAGGCAGGAAGGTGAGAAAGAAAGAGATAATTAGAAATTCATGACTGTGCAGAACAGTGGAGGGTCTATACACTGTAGGATGGTTATTTGATTTTGTATTTTTTGTTGTTGTTGCGCCATGAGCTCTGAGATGAAGTTTTATAGCATTCAGATTAGATTGCAAGCATCCAGACAGTCTGGTACACCACCACTAAGGTGCATGTGATACCAAAATGTTTTATTAATGCTGTTTTAAGGTGTGCTCCATTAAATATTTTATGAACTGAAACACAAAAGATACAAAAAGAAAGAAAGAAAAAAAACAAAACAACCCATGGCAAACACGCATGCATTCACAGGGAAAAAAACAGCATACAGTATATCTCTAAGGAGTGAACTGTACAGGCAGGTTTAAAGCTTCAGTACGGCACATAAAACAGCCAAGACACACAAACACAAATGGCATTTTAATGGAAGAAAAGAAAATACTCGGGAGAGACTTAAAAGAGCCACACAGTTGTTACTGTACCAACCTTCTCGAAGCTCTGCAATGGGAGGTAGGACAAAGCATGGCGGGAGGAGGAGGGGAGAAAAGAGAGGAAAACGGAAAATATCAAAGAAGAGACAGGAGACAAGGAGAGAAAAAGAGTTTGTAGGATATGAACAACCACAGATCCCCAAAAGACAGAACTTTCCAGCTCACATTCACATGCTGTGGGACACAGGACTTTCCTGCAGGTCATAAGTGTGTGTAGATCAGCCTTGCAGATGGGCTGGAGCCAGGGCCAGGACAACCAGAGCCCAGAGAACCAGAGAACTTGTAAATTACCTTATCACACATGTCAGAACTTCAAAGGATTGTAACAGAGACACCTTTCGGAGAAGACTAAGGAAAACATTCAGCCACAAGGATCCTAACAAATGACGTCTGGCTGAATATTTATTGCTCACTCCTCCTTTCTGTGGAATGCAACCATCTGGACGTAAAGGAATGTAATCAACATAGACAATGGGAAGAAAGCACCGGAGGATCAAAATGTGCCTTACTATCTTATGTTTAATTGTTATTAAATGTGGAAGTACATCATATCATGATAAACAACTCAAAAGCTGAATTACAGTTGGACAAGTCCTTCTTTAATTTATCAGCTTGGTACATAATCATATATCCTAGTACTGTATTATCTTGGTAACCGTGCAAGATAGATATATCATGTTTAGACTCTTTGCGATCCACTAGATATGATATATTTATTTTCAGTAGGTTTAACTCTGTATAATTACAAGTACATATAGTTCTAAAGTAACATTGTTACTTTCAGAACAAAACTCTGACCACCTTATGACCCCCTTTGAACACAGGGGCGTCATATCTATCACCCCTTCTGGGAGGGGAGCTCTTTGTGATTGGTCAGTTGTTTTAATACTAAAAGGCATTTCACCCGAAAAAACGTGGATTTTCTACCAAACACAGAGTGTCCCACTTTATTCTTTTTGTTATCAACTTCAACTGCCACACCCTGATCTCACTCTCGGAAGCTGAAGGCCTCGTCTCTCCCAACACCAGACATGACGGCATCCACACCCAAATCCAAGGAAACTGCAAGTATTGAGCTTTCCATCTCTAAACGGGTGTTTCATAATTATAATTGGCCTTCAAACAAACATTCCAAATTTAACAGATTATCTGCTGCTTCGGGTGAAAAGATGTTTCAAGCCTCAGAGCCACACTCCTGATCTATATTTGGTTTTTCACTCTCAGATTCTCACTCAGCATTTTCATCATTGTTTGTATTTTATGTTTTATGTTGTTATTTGTTTGTTTTAGTTAGCAATAAATGTTTTGTGCGTATACAGTTGTTTCCTGTGTTTTCTATAGCTTACTTTCAGTCACTTTACGTATCCGACCTTTATAATTACCTGAGCTCAAAGTTAATTCCCTAACATTATAAAACACTCTTGACTGATCACCGAGAGAAAACAATTTATTAGAATTATTGTGCTGACTCTGAGATTATATCGCTGGACGAATAATTTAAAGGTTGGTGTTAATAATTTTAATTAATGCAATAATTTGCCTTCTGTTGGAAGTATTTATTATTAATAATAATTATTTCCTACCCTACAGTTAGACAAAGGAACATGGCAAGGTGGCAAGTGACAGGGGCGGAAAACCAAAGAGAGGGAGTGGAAGAAAGAGAAAAGAATGACGTGAGAAGAGGAAAGAGGAGAAAGTGGAGACCAAAGATGGCCAATATTGGCGAAAGCCTTCCCGTTTGAGGCGGCCTCTGCTGCCAGCTGTCTCCAAAGACTGCCTGTCAAACACTCACTGAGCAGCACTGCTAGATTTTACTGGCCCTGCAAGCACTGTTAGACGCACATCACTGACTCCATGCTGTTTGTGCATGTGTGTGTGTGTGTGTGTGTTTGCACGCACGTGTGTTTTATATACCTGTATATCGAGTGTATGACATAGATGTGTGTACTCAAGTGTGTGCATCTAATCGTGTGTGTGTGTTTGTCTCGTAGCCCCAGGAGCAATGTTGGAGTCAGAAAAGCATGCTACACTGTTTAAAGGCTTTTTTTTTGGGTGGGCAGACAACAGAGCAAAAGGCCCCGGGAATAAAAATGTCTCAGAGACTCAAACATTTTGTGGGTATGCGCGCGAATGTGAGTGTGTCGAAGGAGCAGGGAGAGGAGATGGCGCCTGAGGAGGTGAGATGCCTGTCAGATTTGGGGAGAAACAGAAAAGTCTTGACCAGACAATGATTTGGTTTTTCTCTGAGGTCTAAAGGCTAAGAAGGGAGGGCAGTGAGATTAACGGCTCGAGTAAAACGCTCAGCCTGACCTTAACTTGATGTAAATAACTCTAAAGCTATCCTGTTGTATGAATCTACAGCCTAAAAGAATATAAAATACAGCATAAAATACACAGAAAAAAATGTCAACACTGTATCTTAAATCAACAGATTGCACATCCATATTCACTGGGATCCTTAAATCTGTGTGCTCTAATTAGACCAAGTTCCTCACAGGTTGTTTTTCTATGCCACGCTTACCTCTGACATAGAGGTTAGCTGGGGTAGAATAGCGTGTCCCATCGCTGTTGGTGGCAACACACTCATACTTCCCCTGGTCTGACTCCTCACTCATCTCTATCTGGAGGGCACCTGGATGGATGGAGGGATGGAGAGAAAGCATAGAAGACAGAGAGAGAGTCACACAAGAAAGACAGAGAGGAAGAAAGAGCAATCACACAGAAGTGGAAGATGTCAGGTAAATTGGGTATAGCACATAAATACATCAACATATAAATGGTAACTGCAGAGAGAACAAATGAGTCTGAGGGAGTTTTCAGCAAAAAACAAGCTGAACTCTGTATGAAGAACACAGGGAGCTGAATCTGTAGAGCAACATTAACAAGTTTCTACCACTGTCAGCAAAAATCTGGCCAAAACAGGGGTCAGTTTCCGGATTTAGAAATGGGAAGAGAACAAAAACAAAACAAAAAAAAAAAAAAAAAAAAAAAACGGAATACAAAACCTACAAGAACAGAGAATGTAGTCTTCATGCAAGGCAGAAACAAATAAACCAAGCAGCCAAAATATGGAGAAATTCAGTCATAAATACAGCATTTTGAAAAAAAAAAGTCTTCGCTGAAAATTGAGATGTAGTTACATTAAGGAGCAAATCACGTTTTCCAAGATTAAATGTGACAAAGATATTGCCGTGGCAATAAGATATCCCCAACCCTTTCGGATCCACCAATGGGATCAGGAGTGTGATATCAATTTAAAACACACCCAATAAGGAGGTAAAGACATCAACCGACCTCCATTAAGGCCAACAGATTAAAAAAAAAAAAGGAACGACATACGCAAAGCCTTGGGAAGGGACCGATGCTTTCTCGCTCCCTGAAAATAGAAAAACTGTCAAAAAAAGGTCAACCAGAGGTTCTTTAAAGATGGTGTGGGTAAGGCAAAAAAGCGCCCATAAAAACTTTATCAAAAAAGTGGTTGTTTGGGGCTTTTTATCAGTAATGAGAGAGAAAAGAGAAAGTAATGGTAAAAAACCATGAAGGAATGTGTGTGTAGGTTTGTGTAAATATGTACATGTGTGAGCACGCTAATGTTTGTAAGTGTGTGCCTGAGTCTTCGCCATCTGGACTTTTCAGGCTGAACGAATAACAGCTGGGAGGGAAAACAAAACTGGGACGTTTGATTGGGCAAATATAGACAAGGTAGAAGGAGAGGCCGGGTCAAGTTTAGTTCAAGACCCCCCTCCTAAAAGAAAAAGAAAAAAAAA
>NW_007577794.1:268241-295506 GCF_000690725.1 Stegastes partitus
TATATATATATATATATATATATATACACATATATACATATATTAAAAAAAGCAACAAACAGAGGTAGAAGTGAGTGTGCTTTTTCACCTCGAATAAGCAACAAAGAAATAAATCCAAGTTGTAAACACGTCATGCTTTAGATTGGAAACAAAGTAGATGTAAAAAGTTAAATGATGTTGAACGGATGGATACAGAGGAGAGATCACAATATGATGAGGAAGGAAGCAATGGATTTCTGTGTTATAGAGTGAATGCTGAGGCTGAGATGGAAAAATAAAAGGACGAAGAGAGGATGAACGATGAGAAGAAGGGAGGGTGATAGTTGTAGTATAGTAATGAATTGCTTGCTCAACTCCAATTCCTCCTCTTGCACCTACTGCAGATCTGAAGAAGTTGGATGAGTATCACCAATATGGCAGAGTCTTTTGGACTAAACCCCATATTGATTAACCCACCCAGAACTGCTTTTTAGATCTGTGAGACAAGTAGGAACAAGGGGTCGAAAAGGAATCGGGCCACTGTGTCATGTTGGTCCTCCCAGCAGTCTTACCTCGTATGGGCGTGCCACCTGAGTGGGCAATGAATGCACGAGATTAGAGAAGGAGAAGAAGAAGAAAATGTTAGTACCACAGAAGGAGCAGGGGATAAGGGAGGGAGGAAACTTGGGGGTGGGGGGTCAGGGAAAAGATAACTTGAAGAGGAGAAGAATCAAATTAGAGAGAAAGTCTCAAAATATAGATCTTGAAAGAGTGAGAAGAAGAGGAGGCATAAAAGAAAAAGACAGAGTAAATAAAGACAGAATAAGCCTGAGAAGAGAAAAAAAAACAGATCCTAGATAGAGTGACAGACAGTGACAGAGCTATAAGGAGATGGGTTATTGATTTGACTTCATTGACTTGCAGCAGAGGCAGATGTAGCTGTAGGAGTGGGGTAGTGTCTGCTCTGCTCTCATCTGGGTGTCTAAGAGGTGGACTCTAAGTACATCAACTGAGCTGAGTTTTACACTAGTCTTGTCCTTGAAATGGCTTAAACCCAAGACTAATCCTGCTAGTTGCATAAAGTCTAGATATAATATTATAGGTAAATATTAAATCTATTCTTCAAGGAAAAAAATCCACTCGTCAATACTTTTAAAAAACAGGCACTCTCCAACATTTGCATTGTATTATCCCCCCTGATTATATGTTTTGAAATCTCCCTCATAATGGGCAATAGTTAGACAATATGACATCAGGCCCTTTTTTAATGACACAAGCACTTCCTATTTTGCAAAGTGCACACAGGCTGGCTGAAGTGGAATAGAAATAGGAGGTTGTGTTGTGATTAATAAATTCACTCTTAGCCAGTCACATCTAGGTCTTGTCGCTCTGAAACATCTGTGCCAATTATATTGACGCATGATGACAACAGCTCAAAAAGACGGCAAGAGGCTTGTCTGGGAAATGTGATTATTGTGTGGATGGTGCAGAATGGCACATCCTGAACATATAACACATCAAATCTGCAGCAAAAGGCAGATGGTGTGGTATTTTTACTTAACTTGAACAATAATAATAGAAACAAACAATAAAAATGCTAATTAATCCATTTATGTGGCTCCATCAATCCAAGCTATTGCAGTTTTATTTCCACAATAGCTCACGCCATTACTGGTTACGTCACGCTGTTAAATGTGACACAACATTTAATGGGATTCAAGGATAAAACATGAAATGTTACTTCCACTAAAAAGATAGTTTGAAAAGACATACTGTGCAAATTGGTGGATATGTACAGCTTGCACACAAGAAATCAGTTTTTTTTAAATGCACACATTTCTAGCATTGCTCTATCACTGATCTATTTTGTTTGCTCTTATTGATGAAATCAAAACAGTGTGGTTCCATGAAAACTTCTCAGCGCAAACTCAAAAATTATCAAACCATTGGGGTGCTTGTTGCTGCACTGGCACAAAAAAAGGCCCCATCAAGTCAAAGTGCTTTCAGCTGAGTCTGACAGCAGAGAAATTTTCAACTACAACATCTAAAACTTCAGCTGTAAATGTCAAGTTGATGTCTCAGGCCGTTAGAATCAAAGAGCAAGAGGGTATTTGTGGATTCCAAATCTTAAAGCAAACATCAAAATTCAAAGAGAGAGCAGTCCATTGTTAAAGACACTAAAGTCTGCCTCATGGCAGTCGAGCACAACACAGAATATGATGCAGCCACAAGAACTGTGCTGCCTTTTAAAATATGTGCAACTAGCGTTCTGCAACACAAAAATTACAAAATCTTTACAATTAACACTGGGAATAACGATGCCATTTGAAAAGGACAACGCAATACTGAAAAACATGAGTGAAACAAAAGCTAAGCAAGTCTAAGCAAAATATTAGTATGTCAGAGGATAGCGTCGCAATTTACCAGAAACCAGTGTGCCTTAAAATTGCTTGCATTGTCCTACAAATTGTTCAAAATAGAGAGAAGCAGGAAATACTCCCATTTAAGACACTGGAATCTATGATTATTTGGCATTTTTCCTTTAAAAATATCTAAATGATTAACTCATAAAACAAAAATAGGTCATGACTCACTTCTGTCATCTCACTAATTGAGGCTCTAAAACTCTAAAGAAGTCTAGCTTTGTCTCTAAGCTTAAGTGATCGCACGCTAGGTTTGTACTTGTATAGGTTAGGCATATTCAAGTGGTAAGTGACTGCAGCTAAACAAGTGCAAACGACAGCAGTTTATTGCAAAATTACCCTGTATTTATTACAAAAGACTGGGCTGCAGTGTAAAAGTACTGAAAAGTGGATTTTAAAAGGACTAAACCTGGCTAAGATTTAATATACTGATCTAAAAAACTGCACCCAACATCTACTGTGCAGCGACCCGGTTCAGTATATAGAGTACATACTACACTGTAGAGTCAGTGTCTAGAAACCTGGCCGCCATTGATTTCCCAACTCCGGCTCCACTAGAGGCAAACCTAACAGCTATCTGGAGCTGACGGCTGATGGCTTATTGACTGGTAACTCTATACAGCAGAGTGGGGAGAGTAAGTGGGTGAGTGAATGACAGAGTGAGTGAGTGAGGGGAAGAATAATTGAGTAAGTGAAAGAGTGGAAAAGTAAATAGGTGAGTGTGAGGAGAAAGTTATAATTCTTTGGGTGTGGAAAGGTTGCAGGTGCACAGGTGAGGGTGAGGCCAGCTACGTTTACGGTGACAGAGGTATGTGTTTGTACATGTGTTATTCATATCCATGTGTCTTTATGCTGTATGTGTCTTTAACCAGAACAATATGAATGTGTGCCTGCAGTGTGTATACCTCAGTGCCTCGTGTGTGACAGTTAGTAAAATGCGTGCCATGCACTCTAAAAACACCGCAGTATTTGTAAAGGTGAGCAGTAGCAGCAACAGTAGCAACATTAGTGAACAGTATATAGAGAAGTGGACAGTGAGGGTGTGGGCCTTGGAACAGAAGCACTTACCAAAGGACTCTGTGGTTAAAAAGATACAAAGAGAAAAGAAACAGCATAGACATGGCATTACAATCGGACCATTGGTTACACAGAGGAGTCGACTTAGTAGAAACACCTTGAAAAAGTGCTGGAACTCCATAGAAACAATAAAAAAAGTCATGATATTGAGTATCTACACAGAACTTTAAAATATCAACTATTTTGTAATCATCACATGTAATCAACGAGGCTAACATATCAAATCTATGACATTTTATATTGTAACATTGTTTTGGATATAACTTTAATCTATTTTCTTTGTAAAATAAATATAAAAAGGGGATCCTAAGCAGCGCATTAAAGGCTGAGCCAGATCATTAAAAAATAAACAGGGTCATAAACAAAGAGGTTGATATCAATAAAGAAGCCAGAGAATTGGGTGTCCAATCACAAGAAAAGGGGTTTTGGGTCCAGAGTTGGCCATTGGAAGCAGAAGGAGGACTGAAGAGGGACGGGACTTTATGACAAGTTGGGATTTTACACACTACTGTGGCTATCAAAAATAACAGTGAAATAAACTGGGGGGGCTTGAGTGGAAGCCAATCTGCTGTCTGTGTGTTTTTCCAAGTAATTTATCACTGAGTTTACTAAATTCTGTCAGCGCATTTCCTCAAATAACATGGATGCAATTTTCTGGAAGTCAATTTCGCTTCCACGCAAGAAACGCTTTCCAAGAAATTAGGAAAAACAAGGTTATTTGATTGTTTAGTCACAGCAGTGAGGTATATTAGAGAGGCAATTCCTTTTGCACACACCACCATCACCTGGTTGCAAATCCAATCAGTAGAGGGATTTGTTGAGCTTTGACTTGAGACATGAAGTTCACTGATGCTTGTCAGAAGCACTACCATGAGAAAAATTAAAACCTTTTGTGATAGTGATTTGCAAAGGAAGTCCTCAGAGAGTTTGGATAAAAGTTGGGAGTTCACTTTAAAAAAAGGCCTGAAAGCGTTTAGAAGGGTTGGCAACCATTCACAGTCAGCTCAGACCACAGCAGCAACAGAGAGAAGCAGCTGAAAAATACAGCCAGAAACCACGGCGGGAGGAGTGTGGAAGAGCAATAAGAAAAGGGGTGAACGAGGGCAAGAATAACAGAAACTTTGTAGGAACAGAAGTAAAAAAAAAAAGAAAAAAGAAAGGGGGGAGACCAAAGCAATAATTATGAATTCATGTTGGAGGGAAATGAGAATCCAGAGCCAAGAGTCTGGTCTNGGGCAGAGGGAGGATAAGGGGGATATTGAGAGGGGGGGATAAAAGCAAAGTAGGAGGGAAAAACCTTGAGGAGGAAATAAAAGCCGGGATTGAAGGGAGGGAGAAGAATGGAGGGATAAAAGCGCTGGTTACCTGAGCGGAGCTGTTTGATGCGTCCGTTGTTATTGGATGTGTTAACCGGCAGGAAATCCTTGAACCAGGTAATTTCTGGGTCAGGGTTGCCGCTAGCAGCACAGAGCATGGTGGCAGTCCGAGAACGCTCCACCACTTTCAGCTGGGGACCCATGTCAATGGTGGGAAACCCAGAGGGCAGCTGGTCCTCTGGAAATATCAAATATACGAGTCAAATCTTCAACCTGGTACGACAGAACAGTGGTTCTCACATGCTCCCACAATCACAATCACCTTCTACACAACCAGTTATGTTTACAATCTAGTCATTTTTACATTTGATTCAAAATGGGAAGATTTTTGACCCTATTCAGTATAAAACGAAGATACTGCAATAATTTTCATACAAGACTTTACATCTGCTTTCACTGGATTTGGTCAAGTATGTGTAAACACTACTTATTTTTATGTAAATATTCATGATCTGTGAATCACAGCATGTTTTTCAGAGAAGCATGTAAGTGATAACTATGCTAAACTTGGTTTTTGATAGTGATAAATATTCTAAACATCAGCTCTACATGAATTTTTAATCCTATTTGTGGGGTTCTTTGCCTTAAACGCAAATACATGTACACACACCCTGCGTATCATTCTCTGTACAAGCAGATAGGACGTCCACATGTCTGAGGATTAGTAAGAACTCCCTTCTACATAGGATAAACTGGGATAATATCTTGATGGAAATATTACAAAGCTTCATCCTTCTGGGAATTTCCCACAAAGCGTTATAAATGGAAATGCCCTACTGGCTTTCATATAAACTGTAGCAGTTTGTCATCGCTAAAGCCAGTCCTTAATGGTTCTTGTAACTACCATTTTTTCCTGTCATCAGTGCTTTATTGGTTTGACAAAAATGGGTTTGGCCAGCTTTTTTTACAGTGCACTAATATTTGGGCCTTCAGTAGCAGGTTAGTCTGTATTCTGCTGTATCAGCCCCTTACCTTCTGCAATTAGTATAGACTTACCATTGGGACTGATAGGGAAGAGACTTTCCACAGGCTCAACATGCAGTTCATGATAAAACAAAGTAACATTTATGCTAACTGAAACTAAACTGAAACATTTTTCCCCTTTAAAATTAATACTTGGTTAGCACAGTCATAAAAGTCTTGTGAAAAGTAATATATGTTTACACGAGTTAACCCTCTAAACCACAAAATCTGGTAGCTGATTTGAAAGCCTGTCATTCTTTAAAAAAAATAAAAAAGAAGCCCAAACTACACTATCACAATTTAGTTTTTAACTAATCATGCATGAATTCTTGTTCAGGTGGGAAATTATTAAAATTCAAGTTGGAAATCATGATATTCCATCCAAATCACTTTGTTCTACATGTCTCATTTAATATTTCGGTAAAAATTAATCACTTGCTCTGACTACATTCTGTAAAAAACATAAAATTCTGTGCACCTCAGCACAACCAAGAAAAGTAAATCAGCTGGTACCAACAGTCACATGACAACAATCCAGGGGCTTTTAGGTTGAGCTGCAGGATGTGTATACACGCAACAGATAAGAGAAAAGTAGAAACTAATTAAAAATGGAAGTTCTAAAATATCTGTAGTGTGTGACGCCACCATTTTTTCCCCCAGTATTGGCAACATCTGTGGGAATATATGACATAGCTTTGTGTCATATTACACAAAAGGCATTTTTGACTTTTTTCTACTTGTAGCCATGGTTGTGCTGTTTCTATGGAGGTGCTGGCTTTATTGCGCAGCAAAAAATGAGCCACAGTGAGATAAAATGTGACAGGAGCCAAAAACACCCACACATGCTTTGCGTTCAGAGGATTAGTACTTTCTCTGTTGCCTTGATGAAACTCTTCTCTAATTGTTGAAGCTCTTTATGGTCTGTTATCATTTTTAGATTTTTAATTTGAGTTTTTTAAGCTGCTGCCAGCCTTCTTGCAGAGCCAGGCTTGTTGTTTTCCCCTGTTTGTTGTCATGCTAAGCTAGGCTAACCACCTGCTGACCACTTGTGAGTGGTGTCAACCCTCCCGTCGAACTCTCAGCATGAACGCAAACAATTATATTTCCCCAAGTCTCAAACTGTTACCTCCAATTACCCCGTACATCTTTGTGTGGTGCATGCGAGTGCATTGCGAAAGCCCTCACACAGCGGGCAGTCTGCGTTCGATATAACACATAACATGATGCTGGAAAGCTGAGGGGGCACAGCTTAAACGCTGAACTCACACCAAGCAGGTTCAGTTACCAGTCTAGTGTCAAAGGGTTTTAAGGGAAACTGGCTGGCCAAGTGCAAGAGTCAAATTTAGATTCAATTTATGTCAAAATATGTTTCGCATCAGCCTCAAGACCAGAGGCAAGACTTTTAAAGAATCCAATAGCGGGGCCAAAAAGAATAAGTAACATTTCATTCTACCTGACAAACTCACTAAAGCTTTAGGCCACTGCTCTTTGAATAAGAATCAACTGAAAATCAAATCCCCTATTCTGCTGGGATTCAGTAGCAGTTGAACGCTACTTTTTTTGTACCTCTGTCTGTTGCAAGAACCTTCTCTGGAAGTTCACCCATTGCATAAAAAAAACCACAAAAAAAACAAAACGGTGAATCCAATAAAGACATATCCACTGGGACTTGCGCCCTTTTGGGGATGGCAAATCAGATGTGAATTCATAGATGATCTGAGGCAATTTAATCAAACAGAGAGTCATTCCACTGTGATAGAGGAAAATCAAAGGCAGCGATCAAACTTTATTCAACTGAAGTGAGAGACTTAAGAGAAGGGAGGGGACAATGCTTCGAGGACATAGGGGATCAAAGATGACTGAACTGAAAAGACACTGTATCCAACCTTCATCAAATAGGTGCAGAGCAAATCATTTAAAAAAAAAAACAAATTCTAAACTTTGTTCAAGGCTGCACTTTGAAACTGCGAGGTAAAATGTCAGATTCATGAGTCATCCATAATAAAGTGGATAAAGACAGACATGGTGAAAAAAAAGTCAGATGAGCAAGGAGCGTGTGTTCCTACGTGTTCCTGCACTGTATTTGATCTAGAAGGCAGTCTATTTTAATCCCCCACCCCCCTCTTTTTTTTTTTTTTTTTTACCCACAATCCCTTGTGACTTTATCCCTCTCCACCAAACAGAGCCTCATTAACGGGAAATCCTAGCACTGAATCTCGCCAAGGAGATGCTAATTCTGGTACTAGCCCATCGAACCATAGCCGATGGGTCGTGAGCTGCCGGTTTTCGCGAGTGCGTGTGTGGCCTTTTAACAGCTCCGGTTTCAATCAATCACAATGCCCGACAAATGGAAACATGGACATAATAAACCAAGAGAACAAGATGAGAAGGTGTTTGTGTGCATGAGTGTGTCTGTGTGCGTGGGTGGTGAAAGAGGGCAAAAGTGCAACAAAAAAAAAAAACTGAAAGAGTAAAGGAGAAAAGAGGAGACTAGATTACAATAGAGCGGGACAAAGAAGAGTGACAGAGAGGAAAACAGAGAGAGCAAGTGAGAGAGCAAGAGAGGGATAGACGGGGAGAGAGAGAGAGCACAAGGGACCTATACAGCATAACAATCCTGATTCTCTCCGCTTTCATTATGCAAACGCTTACTTCAAAGCCAGCCCCTTGTAGGCAGGAATAATGCATTCTATTTCATCTACCTGGGGTGGGACACTGCACTGAACATTGAGGATGCACAGTTCCAGTGCTACTCCCCAAGATCATGCATCTCTCTCTCCTACCCTTTTCTGCAACCGCTCACATGTGCACAGAAAAAAAACAGTTGCAGTGGTGGAACTGCTGGTGGAAACGTATGAACACACGTGCACAAAACAACACAAAGACGCAGACCAAAACAAAACATTTTTTTAATTTAAAGTTGACAAGGTATGAAGCAATGTAAGTGAAAGTGAGGGCAGATTCAATGAACTGAAGCACATACACACGCGCACATAACCGGCTTTCCACCATCCATCATGGGGACAGGTGTAACCAACACCCCAGTGTGTTTGGGACGGAGCGGCATGTGCGTGTACATTCGCGCGCGTGTGTGTGCTTGAGGGAGCAGTAACAGCTAAGAACCCCCTGAGGTCAGGGCAGATGCGTAACCCTACACTCCCTTGTTGATGGAGCTTCGCACACATCACACTGTTTCATTTGGATGTGCTCCCGCTTCACTGTTTCCACTGTGAGCCATCCAGATAATTTCACAGCTCACAGAAAAGCCCAGTCTCGCAATCATGGGAACTGCTGTGCGAACACTGTCTTCCTTATGCAAGACCCGAAATGAAATACACACACACACACACACACACACACACACACACACACACACACACACACACACACTGCGTTCTGGGTTTGTCATCAGTAAATCTGGGGGACTGTCTGGTCTTCATGGGAACTAAAGAATGAGCTGGCTGCTGTTTCAGAAGCCCAAGTGTAACGTGTGCACCTGCAAACAAACCTGTTTCTGTCAGTCATGACTGACTCAGAGGATAAACTGTAGGGAATGATTCTTATATCATTAATGCAAGCATAACATACTTCAATGCAATCCAAAACAACACAACTGTGCTGCTGAAATTGTTTGTGTTTCTTACATGTTAACTTTTTTTGCTGAGACTATTTTAGAGAGAAACTAATTTAACTCTGGTCTATTTTTTGAGACCACAGTTTGTACTTAATAACAACCACACATTGAGTAGTGGTAAAGAGTATATGTGATATGATGATAAATAATAATATGTACGATCCTATGTATAGTACAAAGGATATAATTAAAGCATAGTTACATTTAATACAACTTCAGGCCTTCAATAAACTCTAGATTTATTAGAATTTATATCATTCTTAGGGTAAAGTCATTGTCCACCACAGTTTATGGACCACTTTGACCTTGCTGCACTCACACTCAGTTTCACCTTAAAATAAAGGTAATTTAGGTAGTTGGGCTAAAGCTCTGGCTCGTTTGCAACCTGTTTGATCAGCAGACTGCTCACGCCTATGGCTCTGCTTTCATTGGTGTGTGTGTAAATCAGTGAATGAGTGACTTTTACATTGTAAAACTCGCTGTCAGATAAGGTATACAGGCGCTTTGTTGTCCTTTAACACAAATTAAAGAATATGAATTAGTCAGAACACTAAAACTTTATTTACAACTTAATTTTTTGGACTCAAGTGCTTATCAAACATCCCTTCAGACACACAAAACGTTTTTCTTGAGCCATGAATTATACAGTATCAGACTGTACAATGGATACTAAAGCATATAATTGCTCTCAGCTTCATTATTATTTCAGCCATTGCCAATCACAGCCATTTACTGGGAGCCAAGATTTCAATTAGCCTGGTTCTAATCCTCAGTAATTAAGCCGGCTGACCTTAACACCGGATCCCTCCTGTCAGACAGTCAGTCAGTCAGTCAGTCACTGGAGCTTTGGTGCCTTTAGAGAGCCAGGGAGGGACAAGGACACATGACTGACAAGACTGTGTGTGTGTGTGTGAGTGTGTGTGTGTGTGTGTGTGTGCCTGTGTAAGCGTGTGTGCATTTATTTGCACACGTGTGTACTTTGTAGCTGACATTTGGACTGACAGTCTATCGGGGACTATTAGCTGCTCCCAGGTGGCCCCTTATTCATCCACAACACAATGACTCCTCAGAGGAATAGAAAGAGGCTAATCACTACATAAAGGCTGACTGTCTTAGATTGAGGATATGTCTGTTTGTGTGTGTGTGTTGCCTGTGTGCATGTGCTTGAGTGGTAATGTTCTCGATGAAAAAAAATGAAAAATTGGAGACGAGTGGATCGGAGCTTCCATCAAGCGGAGAAGGAAGATCAAAAATAGATGCAAAGAAACATAAGCAAGAGCACAAAGCAGATGTACATGTGGAAGTGAGCACGCCTGCATGCACTCACACGGACAGACAAGTGCGCACGCACACACGCGTACAAAAGACGACCATGTGAGACAGGAAAAATTCTGGATGGATGGAGCGGAACAGCACAGAAGATGCAAAGAGTGGTCTGACGTGAATAATTTAGAGGTTGCTGTGTAGTGGACCTAGGAGCATGTGGAGAGACAGAGGGAGTGGGAGATAAGGAAAAGGCGGAATGTGCATAAAAAGGGCGGAAAAGGGGAAGAGCACAATAAAGAGTAAGAGGGAATGGACTTGGGAAAACAACAAACACAGACAGACGAGACAGAAAGACAAGAGACTGGCGGACGAACTGCAAACTCTGTTATTACCCCTCAGAGAGATGAGAGGGAAGACGAGAGAGAAAGAGATGAGATGGTGGAACAATAGGCTGCACGTCCTTTCCCCACGAGCACGTACTGTAAAGGCAGGCGATGTGATTATCCACACTTGAGCAACTTCACTCACTAAGACACTCTTGAGCTTCAAACTACCGGTACATAATGTTCTCCTAATGGACTCCACTAACACTAACATCACTATCTGCATTAATGGACTCTTGCTAACACTAAACCGTCTACCGCAGTCGATCCGTGCTTACACTTGCATATCCATATTTGAAGAAACATCCTCCGACCTTCCAGTTTCTTCGACATAAATAGTTTTTAAGGTACAAGAAAAGTGACAGAAAAATATAACATTAACTGTGCAAATCTTGATTATTACCGGATTATACTTTTAAGGTACTTCAAGGAATTGCTACAGTTACAAAACCAAATGCTTACAGTGTATAAAAACAAGCTACAAATGTCACCATCAGAGTTTCTTTCTTTTTTTTTTTTTTTACTGCAGCTATATTCTTACATACAATATGAATATGATGCATGTATAACTAGTATATAAACAGTTAATGAACTGCTATTAACATCTTTATAACATAGCCAGAATCATATTTTGGGATAAATGATCAGGCATATTGAAGAATCCTCACTGTGTTTGTAGCAGAGTGAAAGAACATGTTAACTTTTAAAAATCGCCAGAAACACACCCTTTACATAGAAAGTAATTCACCTGACTTTCCATCTGTGACTTAGTGTTTTGTTGGAAAAATCATCCAAATCGAATCTTAAAACTGTGACAACTTTTTAAAAAATCCCTTATAAATGTTTCATTCAAAAATTCTTCAAAAATAAACCCTCTGCACAAACCAGATTCTTCTCAGCACAACTGGGAAAACATCAATGACTCGACAGCAAGCAACAGTGACATGACAAAAATTCAGGGACTTTCAGCTGAACTGTTGGTTGTGTTTCCATAGTAAGCAGATAGGAGACAACTATAGCAACAAATTAAATATGTAAATATTCATAGTATAAAAAGCCATCATTTTTTTCAGTATTGTATGAATTATGGTCATTTCGAAAAACACAAATGTTGTAAATGTAGATTTATAAATTCAACTTACATTTTTTTCTTTTTCTATGATTTATGGCACTATAATTGCATCATACTGCTCAAAGGACATCATTAAATTTCTCTCTACTTTGAGTCATGATTGCGCTGTTTCCATAGAGGGGCAAGACTGTATTAAAGAGAAAAATAAACTCACAGTGAGTGAAAATAAAACAGGAGCAAAAAAAAAAAAAAAAAAGAAGATCTTAAAAGGTTAAAACTGTTAAAACATTAATATGTTCACAATTCATTAAAACATGATAATGCTGAAAGAATACTCTTGATACCAGCATAATAGAATGTAAATATGATTTCATGTATATATTGCCAGTGATTTGCTATTTGCTTATAGCAGTTATTGATGACAGTTAATTATGAGTTAATCATGAAGCAATAGAACACTTGAAAATGGCTTTACAAGTGCAAATTTATTATTTATTGTGTATTATAGTGTTTTATGAACAAATTCATTGCCAGTTTAGATAATAAATGTGAAATAAGATGTGTGACAGCTGCATGGAGGCACAGATTGTGTGTGCGTTCACACTGACCTCTTAACACACTGAGTCTGGTGGAGGCAGTAATCTCTCCTGCTGAGTTGGAGGCGTGACATTCATAAATTGCCTCATCTCTGGGGGTTCTCAGTGGCTGAATCCTCAGGACCGAGCCGGATCCATCGTCAAACTCTATAACCTGTTGTTGGGGAAATTTGTTAAAGCAGCTAAAATGAATATTTCTTTAATGGATCAAATGATGCGTGAGCTGAAAAAAGTTGCTTTTTTTTTTTTTTTTACTGGAAAGCACAAGTTTCACAGGTATCTTTGGCATGCAGTCACTGAAAATATAACTTGCACTTTTGAATTAAGCTTTAAAATATTGTAATGTCACAGCAAATTTGCTCAAATGTAGCTGAAACATTGGACTCAGACGGGTGTTGCTGTTTGGTTTTAATTTTATCTTCAACAAAGTTTGCAGCTCAGAGATAAACAGTAATTTGCAGAGGGAAAAAAGTTTTTAAGGTCTTTTCTCAGTTTTTAATTTAGTGAGGAAAACCGAATCCAAAGTGTAACATCAGTCACTACACACATTAAAATCAGAAGCACTTCACACACGCTCCACTGAAGTAACTTCGACTGCGTTGAAAGAATGTAGTAGAATATTTCTCTTGTCCTGTTCAGATTTGTAATAACTTTGGATTTTTCAGAGCTACTGGATTTTGCAATACAACTGCTCTTGCATAAGCTTAATACAAGCATGTAATTGATCTGGATTTTGAATTCTGGGAAGGGCTTCCACTGACTGAAATCCAATAAAAAATAAATCCTACAACAAGTCCTGACCAACAGGACAGCAAAGAAAAAATATACAGCAGGTACCCTGAGCTTATATAGTCTGGATTAAAAAAATAAAATATCTCCTGGAGTGATTTAATCACAAACAGGAGGACACCAAGATGAACTTAAACCTGGGAGGAAACCAGACTTATTAAAGTGAAAAAGCACCCTGAGCTCAGGGTGACGCTGGCTGAGCAGGAACGAGGCTGATTCAACATCTCCATCTCAGAGTGACTTGTGAGGTGTGGAAATAAATCAAAGGTTTGAGCCTCTGGGAAACTAATAAGGCTGATCATATAAAAAATCTCATATACTGTAGCCCAAGGCTTCATCTGACATATGAAAGAGTTGGAACAGAGAGCATTTCACACACCTGCACAACCTTTGGAGTACAAATACAGAAAGGATGGAAACTGATCAAATCTTTACAGGTAAAATTTTGACTCTATATGCAAACTGTTCATGTGGCTATATATAATGATAAATACAAGAAAACAAAGCACAGCACTCACTATCGACTTAAATGTCAACTTTCATCGCAAAAAATATCAGTGGGCAGAAACACTGGTGATGGTTCTGTTGTATTTAGACTTTATACTTTGGAAGTGGCTACTACAACCTAAATGTAAAACAGCTTATTTTTTTTCATTTTTTATTCTTTACAAATTTGCCATTTGTTCACTTGATTAATTGATTGATTGGTGTGTAAAATGTCAGAAAATGAAGGCCAGCGTCTTTAAATATTTGTCGCATCAATGGTCTAAAATCCAAAGAATAACAAACCCTCACAACTGATGAGCCAGGACTATATAGTGTTTGACATTTGAGCTATAAAAGGTTTTAGGAGGACTAGTCTGACATTTTGAAAATAAGCTTTCCCACTTTCTAGCTGGGGGTAATATACAGGGTATCCATCTCCTCTATATATCCATTAAATATGAACCATATAGCCAGGATACAGTTCACTTGTCATAAAATCTACTGAACACAGCTAACCTGGCTCTGTCCACAAACAAAGTATGCGCCTACAAGCATCTCTAAGGCTTGCAGATTAACATTTTACATGTTGTTTATTTAATCAGAACATCTGTCTTGTGGCTCCATCTGCATTTTCCATAATTCAAATGAATCCTTTTTGCAGCTGATTATCAGAACAGTTGCAGACTAATTTTCTGTCAATAAAGTAATAATTAATCAGTGTTTACAGCCATGTTTAATATTATTAGTTTAACCAGTCTAGATGTGTGCTGTGAGAAGAGTGTAAGAAGAACATACCAGCAGGAAAACACAAACAAGAACTGACAACAACAGCAGCAGTCCTCCTGCTTCAGTTCACTGTGTGACCATCAGCACAGCTTCCAGTGAACCTCTGCTGTGGCGCTATTGTGGGATGTGAACCCATTCCCATTGTACTTACTAGTATCACAGCATCGTACCTCAAATCTCTGGTTGCTGACTTTTTTGCCTTTCTTGTTCCAGACAATCTTGGGCTGCGGTTCCCCGGAGGCCTGGCACACAAAGGAAGCTACTCCTCCCTGGACTCCTGTCTGGTCCTCTGGGGTTCGTGTGAATCTGGGGGGCGCTGTGAGGAAAGATCAAAAGTTAGTCTGTGTGCATGCACATGCCAACAAGTCCAGGAGGAAGTTGTGATGGAGCGGTATCCAACAGTCTTCACATGACAACACATTTGCACACATGCAGTCATTCACTAATGGAATATTATGCTTTTCTAAACACATGTAAACACTGGAACGGCACTCAATATGTTACAATAATCTTCTACTCACACATCTGTAACAGTGATGCTTGAGATCTTTGTTGTGTGTGAACAGGGGATGCAGGTTGTGTGTGTCATGCAGTTAAAGTGAAAAAGTGAAGAACAATGACACAGTCTGTAAAAAGGTTTCAACAATGCAATTGTTTTGGGAGTGTGTCTCTGTGTTACAGTGTGAACCACTTCTTGGAGTACTTATTCACCTCCAACACATCTTTCAGCTTAGATGTGCATGTGGGTGGCTTTGTGTCTGTCTGTGCGTGCGTCTTTTTTCTATACACGTGTGTGCACGTACCACCATGTTTTCCCTCTGTCCCTGTACCACCAAAGAAGCTTAATATTTCTGTGCCATAAAGGATTTATGAAGACTTACTCCTGACATGACCACTAAAGCCCCTCGTTCCGGGGACGCCAACAATATCATAACCACAGCCTCCGCTGGATTGTGACATCACGACATCAAAAAGATTCGGCACGTCAGTCACGGCACGTCACCACCAGCTCGCCTAATGGCATTCCAGCCAAACCAGAAAATCCCTACTTAAGGGCTTACCGCCAACCGCCCTGACAAAGGGAGAGAAATTGCTTTTTGCTGTTTAAAAGGAGGGAGGGAGAAAAGGGAGAAAAAGCCTTTCAGAGAAGGGGAGAAAAAAAAAAAAAAAAACGAGAGAAAGCGTGTGACGAAAGAGTGGGGAGAAATGAACAGAGGACCGAATGAGATAAAAGGAACGAGTGAGAGAGACAGATGGAGAGAGAGAGAGGAAGATGAGAGGGAGGAAGAGACAGCGAGAGGGAAGGGGGGAGACACAGAGGGTGAGATGGAGAGTGAGTGAGCCAGATGTACTGGCAAACACAGAGAGCCCCAAGCTGCCCAATCACCTCTACACCTCGCTGGCTCACCGCCAAATTTACCTCAATGACTGAATAAAACAGTGTGTGTGCGCGTGTCAGTTTACTTTTTCATCCACGCCAATTTACATTCATCTACAGACACTGTGCACCTGTATGGGAGAGTGTGTTTGTGCGAGCTCATCCGGTGCCAAACGATTAGCCGATTAAATAATTTGCCAACCGACTGACCATCATTCTGCTAATGCATTCACCAGGGTGCTTCTAAAATGTGAGAATCTGCAGATCAGCTTTGTTTTTTTTTTTGTTTTTTTATACAGCTTTTATGTTAAATGTGTAATTTTCAAGCAATAAAAAACGGCTCTTTGGGAAGCTCTGGAAAATTGTGATGGTAATTTTTCATTTTTTGACAGTTTTTGGAGACAAAACAGCCTACAGATGAATATATACAAAAAAAAAAAAAGGTTTCTTTTGTGGTCGTGATATGTACAGTATATCGCAGCACGCAGATCATTTTCTACATGCATGCCATTGTGACGTATGTGTGTGCGTGATGCATGGATGAGCGAGCAAATGTGTGAGCCCATCTGAGAGGGAGGCTGAGGGAAAAAGAGAAAGAATGAGGAGCGGGAGAATCTCTCTCTTAATCCTCTTGCTAATCTCTCCCCCACAAAACAAATGAAAAGTGTAAAGCCAGCAGAGCCATACTAAAAGGCATGGTAGATCTTTCAATTGCTTTTTTTTTTTCTTTCTTTTTTTTATGTTTTATCTCTCCCCCCTTCTCTTTATCACTCTCGCCCTGATCACTCTTCATACATATCCTGTTTAATTGTCTTAGATTCTCTGTGTCTTATATTTTGCCTCTTTATCTCTCTACCCCATTCCTAATTCTTTGCCACTGCATCACTTCTTTCTGCCGCTTCACAGCTGCTCTCCTTGCTCCCTCTTTCATCCTCCTCCTTGTTACTCTTTCCCCATCTCCTCCCTCCATCTCTGGGGTGTTATATAAGTCTTCCTGTCACATTGACTGACTTTATGAAGGGGGGGTGAAAGTGGGGGATGCAACCGTATGCTCCACACTTCTCCCAACTCTCTCTCGCAATTCCTCTCCTCAATAATTTCTCTCCTCCCCTCTCTTTTGAGCTCTCCTCCTTATTCGCTTTTTCCTTGATTTCGCCTTTCTCTATTCTACTCATTTCACCACTTTTTTTCCCTCTGAATTCATCCCCTTCTTCTATACTTGCCGACCTTCTTTACGCTGTCCTAAATGTTCAGCTTTTCCTGTAAGTGGTTCAGTAGATCTCGTCTTTTTGGCTCTTGGAGACATTTCAGCTCTCATCCAAGATGATTAAATGCTGATGATTAAGCACTGACATTTGGGTCAAAGCAGAGGGGGCCAAAGCTTAAAAGGGCACCTAAATATTTGTAGATATTTCGGGGAAGGCAAGACACGCATGCAGGTTTATTATTTTACAGACATAAAATGTAAAAAAACTTGTTGGCAGCAGTCACAGAGGTGTTGATGCGTGCCGCCAGGTGTTCCACAACAGCCTCCTCCTTTTCCCTCCACATGATACACGAAGGGTAAACTATCGAGTGGTCCACATAGAGAGATTTAGATGGAATTAGACAGTAACAATCCTTCCTCTTTTGGTACGAGTGTGTGTGTGGGGTGGAAGGAGGGTGGCCGACATACAGGTCACCATATAGTGGGATCTGATCTACACAACAGATGGCAGGGATTACGCAGTCAGCTCCCCTCTCTGCACCGCTTTCGAGTCACTTCTGAAGATGTGTGATAAACTTCCAGGGTGAAAAGACCATCTTGATGCCTTTTTCTGAATTTCAAAATCAAACACAGAACAACTGTGTCCTAATTTTTCTTTTAAAAAATTCTAACATCCATTTTTATTACGGGTAAAACCTGCTGACGGATCCCTGCTATACTTCTCTGATTATTGACTGTTTTCGTCAGTTTTAATTTTGTAAACCATGACAAATGTAGCACAGTTTTGGGACAAATTGTAATTGGGTGATGGAGAATCACTGGAGTAGCACTTTGAAAAGACAAATAGTGAGACTCAGGAAGCTAATAGCACTGTGGAGGAGACTACAGGGACATATTGTAGCTGGCAGATGCTGTCTTAACCTAGAGGGACACAGCGAGAGAGATCGAGTTTGTAAGAACAGATGCTGGAACAAACCTTCAGGGAGCATGATTTACAGATATGGTGTATCAAGATTAGGAAAGAGTGTAACTCTGAGAATGGCAACTTCATTTTCGGTGGGAAAAGCAGATGGAAATAATTGGGAAAGATGTACGTCTCAGGTTTGAAGAAAGATAGTTATATAGTTTTTTATTAAACAGAAATTTTACAAAATAATGTATGTTTTATCTTAGATGTCCTCCATTTGATAACAACTAAGATTCAGAAAACCTGAGAAAATGTTACTTCAATGAATCTAATTTGAATAAGAAATACTCTGCTTTGACTATATTAATGTCCATGAAACAAAATACCATTGAGATCAGATATTTGTGTAATATATTTTGAAGGAGCACTTTGTTAAGTGATCCAAACTGATTTCTGGACACCTTTTTAAAAAATTGCAAAACGTTGCCCACTGTGCACCCCCTGGCTTCCTACTGTGCGCCCTCAATCAGGGATGCTGGATTATCAGAGATGCTGGATTAACAACAGAGTATAAAATCTAAGATAAAAACACAGAATGAGTAAGCTGAGTTTTCATTATTAAAAGAGAATAGTTTCAGCTAAATGGAGCAGACGGTAATGCTAGCTGCCGTGTGCTGAATGCTTGTTTTTTGTTCTGCTCACGGCTTAAAAACGCAGATCATTTCTCAGAGGAAGAAGATGGTTATTGACCTCTCTGATCAATTCAGTATCCTCTACGGACATGTTCACAGATAATCCCGGGTGTTTCTCGGTCTATATGAGGACACGTGCTCACGTGAATGTAAAATGTTGGTTAGCATCCCTGTCCATATGTTGGAAGTTTTGATCATATCTAAAAGAAGCTAATCTGGATCATGCCAAGCATCTGTACTCACATTTGTGTGTGAGTATGTGCGTCTCTATAGTTAGGCATGTGAGGAGTATTTTACAGTCCTCGCTGAAGAGAGATCCAGCTGCAAAGCATTGTGTGTGGCTGTGGGTGGTTAGATGATGACTCCCTAAATGAAAACTGAATCAGGCTTGTCAAACAAGTTGAGGAACAAGGCCAATATAAGGGACCGAGCCAGGGCCATGATAGTCAGCCTTGAGAGTGGGTAGGCAGCTGGCCAGAATCATAACTTAAAACACATTAACATCAAACCGACACATTAGGAGCGAATTATCAGCTGCTTGCTTTCGTCCCAGTAATGAAATTGGATTGCTGGGGCCAATAAACACAGAGACAGCTATCATCCTTTTGCAGAACACATAAGCGTTAATTGGAAAACATTTGGCAAAATGGGCTATTTCAACATGGAAAATTAAATTATACGCAACTAAGTGCCGTAACATTTGATAAAAATTTGCATTAAAATAAGACGTTATTCGCGTTTCACAAAGTTTAAGTGTCTATCTAAACCATATAAGAAGAAGAATAGGATTATTTAACTCAAACACAGTTTTTATTTAAAACTGCACGCTTGTGATCTTCACTCTGGCGTAAAGGCCTGCGGTTTTCTGGACAATCTCCACCCTACGTCACCAAGCATTACTATGACATTATCATTTGTACGCTGCTCCAACAGCAAAAGATAATATGCACTTTTATGGCCGTTAGTAATGCATGTCCAATTAGCCTGACACTTAGCCACCATAGCCGCTGCAGGGTCTGGCTAGTGCCGAATTAATCAGGGTTAATTTGTTAGAAACACAAGGGGAGGAATTAATCAAACAGGATCTTCTTTTATACACAGGTCATTAGAAACACATGGGCTACCCACTGGGTACACAACTTTACTGGGTCAGAGCTGGCTTCCCATAAAGATGAACAGAGGGTTTTTTCAGTGCTGGTTGCAGTGCATTACTCACACACCACTGCCCGACTGCATTGGAGCTAAGCTAATGCTATCCAGGCCTCTTCACAGGCGACTGCACCTGCTAAGCTAATGCTAAGCTAAGGTAGTCAGATTGTGTTACTCACAGATGGGCGCACAGCTATGCTAGCTGCTAATAGCTTCAGTGCTGAAGGCCAGTGATGCAGCACGCTGAGAAGCTTTGGCAGCTGCTTCATTTTTCTTCTCATCTACACAAACTCTCAGTCTAATCTGTCTTGCTCACGGTTTGACAATAATATACAACAACAGAGAACATAGTGAGAGAGTCCAAACTGTCCTATGAAGTTATTTTTCTTGCACCCTCCACCTAGAATATGAGGCCTCTCATGCCAGTGTGAGCAGTAAACAGTTAAAATTACACAACGTGACCTTGGCATTTGAAACTTTCTTTGTTAGTTGTGATGTGGCCCATTTCTGTCACCTTCTGTGGAGAAATATTTGCGCTCTTGATAGAAAATATTTATTTATTTTAATGCTATATTCCATATGAGCCTGAGCATCATCGCTGGAGCTGAATTTTAATACAATACAATAAATCATTCCGGAAAATATAGCATGAATTATTCAGATATTGTCGGAAATTAGTTCAGTTGATAAGTAGCACTTTAATTAAAAACGAGTTAGGCTCATTTCTTATATTCCTTACTCAACATCACTGTTGAATTTTTTGCTGTGTCTGAGCAGATTTATTTTCTTTTATTTCAAATAAACACTGTCTAACCATGTTAACTCTCCCATTGGCTTAAGGCAAAAAAAAAAAAACCTCCAATTATGTTTTTTTAAAATTATTATTTATTTATATAATGTCTTAGTTTAACAACATAGAACATCCACAAAATGTATACAATTTTGTGACGTTTCCTGTCCTTACACTCACCCAGTTGCTCTTTTTTTAAATTTTTAATAAAGGGGAGCACAATTTACACAATCACTTGTGTAAAGACTGACTTTAGGCCTCCTTTAATCTGCCATTTATAAAATCAATTACAAATAAACAACAAAAAAGATTTAGAGAAGCACTGTGAAGCACCCACAAAAATGTTAAGAATTTAAAATACACTTAGTGTAATTGTATTCTTGATGAGCTACACCAGCTCCAGCCAAAGGCAAAGAAATTTGTCTATCTGTGACTCTAAAATTTACATTATTTGTATTAATCCTTACAGAAATTGAAGTGTAAACCCAACCCTCTGTAGCTTTATGCGGGGTTATGTGCCTTATAATCAGAAGAACCTACCTGAAAGAACACTAACTGTTGTTTTTACACATTGGTTTTTGTTTTAGTTTAAATAAACATGATTTAATATCTTACTTTATTTTTAATTATCTTACTTAATTTTAAATGTGCCTGTTCAGTGTTTATGGTCAGGTAAGTGAAGCAACTGCTGTTTCCTGTTTTGTACCGAACAGGGAGGTAAAAGAGTGCTGCTGATCTGCTGATCTAAAGTAAATATATAAGTGAATATATCTTCTATGGTTTTGTATGTGGAGCTCCATTTAAAGGTTTCTTCACTTATGGCCCATGCACGTAAAAAGGGTCATGTACCAAAGAAAAAAATAACCGTTACAATCTAAGGAGCTGACCTGTAACCCTGGAGGCCTCTTGGTCATTTGATCATCAGTACCCAGCATACAGGAGAAATCACCCAGTGCCTTCATCATGGCCTAAACTCCCACCAGCGGGTGTTGATACTTTGACATTTTGTACTGAAGTTATAGGCAATAACATCAGCCAGGATCTTGCCTTTTATTTGCTTTTTCAGTGAGTCAAGCAATATCAATCAATCACAGAACAGGAAACACAATCCATCTAAGAAAATACCTTGAATGTCTTTCACACCCTTAACAAATCCCACAGGGGAACCCTTTAACCTTTGTGACTTTACTTCTTCATCTCATTCCAGTGAATCCTGACAGTACGTCATCCATCAGTAACAAGGAACAATAAAGCATGCATGGAACTAGATACTTATCTCAGTCTAATCCCTAAGTCTATAGAAATATATAAATATAAATCACTATAATGTGCGCACTGGTTTGTCTACAGGACTGTAACAGAGTACAGTCCATTTCCATTATACTAACATGTATAATAATTATTTTTAGAAATTTCAAAAAACAAATGTTAGTCATAGAGGATTCACAAAAAAAAGCCTGCCTTGTGATTGCAGCCGAGCACATTGCTTTTTATAGCAACTTGACCTCACACGCTGAGGACTCTGAATTAAATACTTGCAAGTAAACAAAAAATAACTTTTGTCCATGCAGGTGATGTATGCTGCCTTGCTCAAGGACTCTCAAAGTAAGCAAAAGTAGCCACGCTGTCATTGTGGGAGATTGAACCAACTACGTTTTAGCCCGAGGGCCATGCGAGTGCTGGAAATATGTTTCAATTTTGACAGGTCAATCAGTCACCACATGAGCAAGTGCTGTGTTTCCAGTGTTGTACACAGGCCTAATATGTCACGTATGAAAAGGTCATATTTTAAGTAACTGTAAAAAATTTAAAATTGAGTTTACTGACTCCCTGTGTTTTTTTTTTTTTTTAAATCAAACTGTGAGGATAGGAAAATGGGAAATGCACAGCTTATACAGCACATAAATGATGTGATGCAAGCTGAGGGTAAAGAGTTTCACATTACCAAGAGCCTCCTTGGGCAGAATCCTAAACCACTCTTGCTTGGTTTCGAAATGTACAGTCTGCTTACTAAAGCGCCGGGTTGCAACTCCGCAGTGCTTCCCCTACTGTAAGCCTCTGAAAAATGAGTTGATTTGTTGTGTTGTGTTGCACACACGCCAGGTTGTATTTCAGTTGGAATTTTTTATTGTTACATGGAAGCCACAAGGGGAGGGGCAATGGCTTGTTGATTTCGGGGCAAACGAGGGTCAGCAGAAAAGAACCCTGTTGTTGCAGTGTTCCCCATCACCCTGAATGACATGTGGAGAGATGCAGCTTCTCGCACAGGGCATCTCGCTGCGTACATGGAGCAGTGGCCTAGTTTGTGACAGGATCAGGGCATTACTCTTAATCCACCAGATAGATATCATATGCACGCACGCGCACACAAACACTCTGGGAAACAAAAATGGTGGCAAGGGATGGGCTGGAGAGTAAAAGAGGGAGAATTTGAAAAAAGAAAAAGAAACAAAAAAAACTGCATTCACACGTGCGAAGCTCAGCGCGCTGCTTGCACTATGCCAGCACTTCTCTGCAGAATGCACATATGGTGAAGTCATGCAAGGATTCCAACTATGCACATGGGATGTTGTTCCATTTGATTGCATTTTAATACCCTCAGTCTACCAGTGTGTACATGAGTGTATCACATCTGTGTTGATGTTGTAAAGTTTGACAAAAACTTATGCCAGAGAAACAGACGGATAACTCTAAAATTTTCCGCTATTTTGGCAAAACTCTTATACTTTAAATGTGTACCATTCATTCAACATTAAGTTTAAGTGAAGATAAGCACAAGTGAAAGCAATTTTATAGAGTGCATTTAACATTTCAAAACATGTAGACACGTGACAAGCAGCAAAGATGTCAGTGTCCCGGCAGCCTCTGTTTGAATTTTCAACGTTCAAATCTCTGAATCCCTCCTGTTGATATTAAAAGAGGCACCGAACGTCATACACAATGAGATAAAAAGAGAAAAGAACAGCCCTTCCTCCCTTTTCCCCCCTCAAGCCCTCTGTCCCTCCTTTCTCGCCAGATTATATGGATGTGCCGAGAAGAGGCAGAAAGCGAGCAAGAAAAGAGCAATGAAGAAAGTCACAGTGAACGAGACAAGGGCAGGGGAAAAAGGAAAAAATACAGACAGAGCATGAATCCTTTCCACCCTTGTTGCATCTGTGCTGCTCCCCTAACCCTCATAGAGGACGTCTGGGAGCATCATCGTTTTGATGGATGACTGGGCCTTTACTGGCCAACCCTCAAACTTACACATGGGACGCGAGGGCAGGAGGCTGAAAGGAAAACAAGAATGGTTTGTGGATGTGTACTTTTAAACAATGAATGACGGAAATGGCTACCTCAAGCCTATACTTGCGTGCCATTACAGTAGCCTAGTGCATATGTATGACTCCTTTACAGGGCGGCGATGATGTATGTTCAACGTTGTGCAACCACAAGCCTGAAACTACACTGCACTTTCCCTCCAACAAGCAGGCTATGCTGTGCATGTTTCACCTACCTTATTTTACAAATATTCTCATCATACACTAATAGAATTTTTAAAGCAAATATGCAAATCAAAATTTTACTGGATACTCAAGCGATCAATAGATGTCAACAGAGCTTGACTGTCTGCCCCCTCTCACTCTTACAGTATTCCCTTTCTGACTTTTCCAGCTTCCAGTCCTCCCACGTCGCTTTTCTGTTTCATACCTTTCATGCTTAGTCTCAACCTAAATCATCACCACTGTAACACAATTCAAATCCCAACTGCAAATCATCAAGATGATAAATTGAGAGAGAAGACTTTTTTTCTTAAACAGACAGAAATTCTTGTTAAGTATGTTTCCAAGCACACACGTATCCCAGTAATGATCAGGTTTTTGGAATATCTCCTTAATGAATTAGCTTGTCATATTCTGGTTTCAGAAACCCAAATAAGCTCTTATCTATAGGATTTGAGGAAGCTGGGGTACTTATAATGGCAATTACAATTTTGAAAGCATCTTTGGCGCGTAAAGACTTAGTCATGTTCTGATCATCGTCAGCAGCTGTGTGTAAGGTGCATCTTCAACCGGAGTCATGGGTTGTCAGTCAGAGGTCTGAAAAAAATATGATTAGCAGTGTGGTGATAAATTGACTGCCGCCTGATGCCTGATGCTGTTGTCTTCCATTAAGATGGGTGATAAGAGGAAAAGGTCAAAGCCAGCAGAACTCAGAAAGTGCGTCACTGTCCAGAAATCCAGACCGTTAAGTGAGTTAAGTCAGTTATTGTAGAAAAAAGATGTCTAGTTCATTTGGGGTTTTGAAGTAGGGTTGTATGAGGTACTTATCCATTGATAATAATATCAATATCGAAAATATATATATCCACTATACATACATATATATATCCACAATGTTGTACCTACAGTAGATGGTGGTCTGCACAACTGCAGTTGGAGAGGCAGAACGGAGCACCGGGACAGAGGAATAGGTTGATTAATTAGTTTGGTGTTTTAATACGCTGGTTAGGATCCAATCTAACATGTTAAAACAGAAAAGTCACACAATAACACAAACTAATCAATTGTAGCAGTGGTAGAGCAGCAACCACTGTGTTCTGGGAGGTATTGTTTTTACCAAAGCGGTCTAGTGGCTGGAGAGAGCAATATAAAAGCAATACAACGGCTTCATTGAGATATTCTTAATATAGTGTATACTTAGAGTGACATAGGTATGTGTTTTAATGGCCATTTTTCTAGGTAGCTTAAATATATTTTTCTGGTGACAGAATATTTGCAAGTGTTTTTTTTTTTTTGCAGAAATTTGCCTGTTTTTGTAATTTTTTTTTATTATTGTTTGTGTTTTTTTATTGAACAAATGCCAAAAATTCAAAATTTCCACCCTTCACTGAGCTAATATGCCTTACATGATAGTAAACGGAATATTTTTAGCTTTTGGAATGTTGGTTCAACATGGCAGCGTTTTGAGGACATGGCATTAGTCTCTGCGAAAATCTGACCTTTTATAGACGAAACAAATAATCAGGAAAGCAATCAATACGGTAATTTGCTTTCCTGATGAAAATAATTATTATTTGCAGCCGTAATTGTAAGCAGGATACAACTCATGACCAGTATACTAATGTGCATGTAAACTTACTTGAGAAATACATCTGACAAGGATGGGACGATGTTACGAGGGTTCACACACACAGACACGCATAGGCACATGGTACAAACACAATCACACAAGCAGTAGGGAAATTATCTGATTTGCCATATGTGGTCTGTCTATCCATGCCAAGTAATACTGGGATGGACAAAAACAGCTGGCCCCATATCAAACCTTCTACCAAACAGACACTCATACAGACACACTGACGAACACACACAATCATACGTAGTCGTAGTGTTGTGATATCTGGAGTGGATTGTAAAACAAAATCAGGCCACAGTATGTGTCTTCAAAAGATAGGTGAGCGGATATTTTATTTAATCGTTTTTCTTAATGCATGTATTGTATATAGTACTGTCAAAAAGCATATGAAATGTAGAAGCTTTCAAAAACAATCAGTTTTTATTTATCAGTTTGCTTCATATAAAGTAAAGTAAACACTAAAAACCTACATCTGTACAATATTTGATGTTTCCATGCTCTAAAACAGCCCCATCTCCTCTCTGGGCACAATTTTTTCATGCTACTTGACAAGTCAGTTGTTCCATGTATCTTGCAGAACTTTCCACAGCGCTTCTGTGGATTTAGGCTGCCTCAATTGCTTCTGTCTGTTCATGCAATCTCAGACTGACTAACTGATACTGAGATTAGGTCACAAAACCATCTGTTGCAGGCTACCTCGTTCTTCTTGTCACTGAAGATATTGTTTCTGGTCACTGTTGTGTGGCACAATGAAGTGCCTCAAGCTTTTCCACAGTGCTGCATGTGGGTGAGTAGGTGTGTTTGTGTGTGTGTGTGTGTGTGTGTGTGTGTGTGAGATCATACGTAAATGGAAAAAGTGTGAAAGGACTCACAGTCAGCATCAGCTAAGAAGAGGAAGCTGAGGAGGAGTAGGCCTGGACTGGCAGAGTTCATCATGGGATATGTCGACACATGCATGCTGTATCCACCGTGAGCTCACTGCCTCACTGTATGACAGGACGATAGAAACAGGCCCTCACAACCTGGGGAGAGAAGCAGGGAGTGCAAGGAGAGGAAGAAAAAGAAAATGCAATCATTAGAGAAAAGTCCAAATTAAGAGAATTTCAGACATCATATAGTCTGTGAGCACACACACAGACAGACACACGTGCGCACACACACACACACACACACACACACACACACACACACACA
>NW_007577794.1:295757-334601 GCF_000690725.1 Stegastes partitus
ACCGTGTGTGTGTGTGTGTGTGTGTGTGTCTGTGTGCGTATGTGTGAGAGAGTTCACAAAGTAGCTGATGAATTTCAACTTATGGCAAACATTTAGCATTAAAACATCAGCCTCTTCAGAAGTTCAGTTATTATCTCCCAAGTAAGCAAGCATCTCGGTTTTTCTGGTTTAGTTTTTTTACCCGTTACACAATCTACAAAGCAGGCCACGCTTCAATACCGGATTTCTTCCAAATGTACGTCAAAACGGCATGATTTCAGATTGATGAAAAGGAATGAATGGCTTTAAGATGGAGGGGTGGAAGGATAGAGCAAGGGATTGATGGATGATGGGGAGATTAAAGAGGGAGGAGACTGACTGGTGTTATCTGTTGGCTATGTTGCACAAAGTGTTGGATCATACAGCTCAGTGTCTCTATCCTTTCATCTTTAGCTCACTTCCTTTCTTAGATTGTGTGTCTTTGTCTGGTCTTTTCCTGCGTTTGCTCTTGCACTTTTTTCCTGCAGTTTTCAGTTTCCTAATCATTCATTCCTCAAATCCTCGTATCCCCTTCCTTTGACTCAACTTTCCCTTTCCTTTCCTGTCATTTCCTATCACCGTCTCTCTGGCGTCTTTCTCTCTTTCTCCATTTTATCAGTCAGATTTTTTTTTGTCCTTTCACTCCCTCTGTCCTTCTGTCTGTCTGTCTGTCTCCCTGCCATCTGCAGCGCCTGGTGTGAGCGTTTGGCATTAGAAGAGACAGGCGTCAGTCTGTGTGTCAGAAATCTCACAGCTCAAATCACATGACACAATGAGACATGGCAGATCACTGCTGCTGTCCAGAAACTGACAGTGTTGAATGAGAGACACTGAAAGTGAGCAGAGGCACAGGAGAGAGATATCTGGGTCTTCACTGTGCAGCATATGCATGCATACTGGCTTGTTCATGCATATGTTGATGCCTCTGTGTGTGCATTCCTGTGTATATTAACATTGGCTGCATGTAGCAGTACTCAACTGTTTCCATATAGCCTATGCGTGTGTGCATGCTTTGCAGCTGTGTGGTCCTGTGTTGCGTGCACATGTGAGCGGGTTTGTGCATGTGTTTGTGTGCTTTCCAAAACTGGACAGATTCATCAGCAGCGGCAGCAGCAGCAGTCTTAATCCCCTCCACTCCTGAACAAGCCATCTGATTAAAAAAAGACAAGGGGGGTGGGGTGGAAGAACACTGGAACCCAGAGCTCTTAGCATCCCTGCAGCCAAGGCAGCAAACAACTAAACCCACACTGGATTTTCCACTTGGTCTGGTCCAAAACAATTGCTTTTGGATAACCTAGATCTATCTGTGCACAAATTAAGTCCTCTGCACTGATTTACATTACTACAGTAGATGTGGGAACTCAGTACTACAGTATGAAAGGGCATAAAATTTAGGAAGCTTGCGTACATACAGACAAGAAAGGGAAGTATTTTCTTTGAATGCTACATATGAGTTTAATTTCCCAATGTAGTTACCAGGTCATTCCCAGATTTATTCTTCATTTTAGATTTTCAAAAACAGATTTATTAATAGACTCTACTCTCAACAGAGTACTCATATTCATATTTGTCCAATTAGGTCCAATTTACTGCAAAACGAATATGGGTAAAGGTAGATCACTGATAAGAAGAGCATCTGTTTTGGTGTGTGTGTGTGTGAGAATGTGTGTGTGTGTCTCTGTGTGTTGTGTGTGGCCACTAATCACTCCAGCTGATTCGGTGTCACTGGAAAAGCCTGCATTATTTAGTATCTCACTTCACAGCATGTCGCGTTAATTAAAGAGCTAAGATAAGTCGGGGGGGGGGGGGGGGGGGGGGGGGGGGGGGGGGGGGGGGGGACACGTGGTAGTGATATAGGGCAGATGAAAAGAGAGAGAGCGAGACGAGAAAAACGTGTGTGGAAAGAGAAAAAATGGAAGCGGAGTGGCGAACAGACTGGAAAGAAGACAAAACGAAGATAGCCTGAGCCACATATACACACTGAAACACACACACACACACGCTCACAAAGCACAGCCAGGTAGTCACCAGATTGTAATCTGGGTGGCTGTTGTTGCTAGTATTACCAAGGACCTAACAGAAAGCTTCCCTCTGTGCCTGAGCTTCTGCTGCTGCTGTGCATCACAGTCGGCCCTAAGCCATTCACTTACATTAGTCCCTATCACTCAATTATACACTGCCACTCTGCCTGGGCCTCCAGCTATCTGTTACACTTATCTCAGGGATAGCTTCTGACAGAACAGAGACCAACTCAAAGAGTGACAGGCCGCCTTATGTTTTTTTTGCAGGACAAACATAAGGACAAGTGGGGATGTGAAAGTGATTTGGGTCAGAAAATCTATCAGCACGCTTTTATTCATGATAAAAAACTGAAAATGACTTTTAAAAAGCTGTTCATCAGGAAAAAAATGCAGTTATATTAACTAGCTGCTTTATAGGATTAACAGCTTTATTTTGTCCTATTTATAGGGCCTTTTGCAGTTATATTTCAATGGCATAACTTTTAGATGTTACAGAGTTGTTATGAAAAGATGGGGCTGGAAAGTTGGGAGATGAGGAAGCAAAAGTGAAAAAAAGCAAATTAAGAGAGAGAATCTGATCCAAAAATGGAAAGAAAAGAAAAAGAAAGTGTGGGCGGATGATGAGAGAGAGGAGGGTAGACTACAAAGCGAAGGCGTAGTACAGCTGGAAGGGATGCTGAAAAAGATAGAGACAAAGACAAAAGACAGATCCTAAAAAGCATAGCTTAAGGCAAACCGTGTGCCATGAAAAAGAACACTGAGAATCCTAATTTGATTTGATATTCCAAAAGCTGAGCTACCAAATGCAATTAGACATACTAATTAACTTATTCTATTTGCCCTGTTGAAACAGTGGCAGACTGACAGAAATGTCAATGGAGAGATGATTTTTATTTGTTGCATCATAGCGCGACATGCTAAACAAGATAAGCTAAGTGAGAAACACAAGGCTTGTGTCCTCCTCCTTCTCCATTAAGGATAGTGGTGAGTCAAGTTTTCGTGCTAAGTCTTCTTAAAGCATCCACACCGGTCATGTCCAGATTTTGATGGTCTTTTGATGGTTTAATTCAGACGAATGCTGGTGTATTCGAACATCTGGTTCATTGCCTTTAGACTGGAGTGGAAGCTGTTAGTTGAACTCTGATGCAGTGCATTTTTCAAGGAAGTGATCTTAAAAACAAAATGTATAAGCTGCGTACGAGATCACTTGGTAACCACGGTAACACCTGGTAAAATATAGTCCCTTAAATCTATTCATAAAGCAGTACCGAGTGTTTCACAAATCTCGCTGACAAGAACCCTGAAGGACTCAAGTTCTGTGAGACTGTGACACATCTTTTCAGTATGTAAGAACTCCTTAAACAGATACCTGAGTTCCATCAAAGAAGTTGAAGATGCTACCGTTTCATTCATAAAAAAATCTACAAACATTCACATAACCTCATAGCAGAAGGATAACAAGGAGTACCGAAGTAATATTTGCAAAATTCCCACAAAACCTAAGAGTCTCTCTCACTGCACAACAAAGAAAACATAGCTGGAACTGGCTTGAAGGGAGAGTGTTTGTTTGATGTATATGACTAGTGAGCATGTGTGTGCACATAAACTCATGCACATGCTGATTACCAGTTATCTGTCATCTCCCTCACTGCTCACAAACAGGCTCAAACAGACTCCAGAAGTAACCCCTCAGCATGTTTTCAAGAGAAATGTTGATCTTTGAAGGCGCACAACTCAGTGTCAGTGTCTGCGGGGATGACATTGTGCTGTGACAGAGATTTTAATTGCCTCAGCGCAGGGTGACTCACCTACCTTTTAGCACTTAAGAGCAACCACTGTATTCATGCACATATACACTAAGTACATGTGTGTGTTTCTCTGTGTGCTTTTGTTAGAGTAAGAGAGACGCGAGGCAGGGGACTGGGAGAAAGAGCCTCTTTGACCTCTGCAAAACTGAGTCAGATGCTGGTATCGCGTGGGTGGAGAGATGCACATACAGTATAAGACATCAAATGTATTTCCTACAGATTCATATGCATATCTTTTCATATGGCACAATTTTGGATTTGACAAAGTAAAGGCCACCTGGTGGAAGTTTTCCATATGTCACCTTTGGAGTTGTTTTTCCAATTGATTCCGCATGATCTGTGTGTGACAAGCAAAGTATTGCTTAAGTCTTAATTGAGCTGGACTATCACTTCTGCAAAAGCAGAAGCACAGATGTCTATGTGAACAAACAGATAGATGGTGTCATAGGTAAATTAAGGTTGCAGAGGCACACAATAACACAAACATCCCTAAAAGACCCCTGTGCACATTCCCCTACGCACAAACAACAGAAGCATGTTTAGCCTTTAAGATAAGATCAGGCAGCAAGGATTTTACAGGGATTAAGTAATTATCATAGTCATTGTTTAATGTTAATATTTCACAATGTCAACACGACAACTGTCTTGAAGGATGAAGTGAATTGCTGCACTTCCTACAGCCATACTTTTAACTGCATTAAATTCAAATCAGAGCTATAGACTTCAGGCTTGACACTTTGACGAGTTTTTCTATGCAATTAACAAAAATGAGAACTTTTGACTTCTACTTTTCTGCTGTATGAATTGACTAAGCTAAGAAAAATATATTCAATAATTATCACTTGGCATAAAAATAAAAAAAATGAATATATAAAAATGAATTAAAAACAGTTAGCCGTTTGATAGAGTGCATCAATTTCTGAGTGGACAGCTTTGTTCCTGTCTAAGTTGTATGCTGTTTTCCTACCAACAAGTCCTTGGTCACCAAAGACTTCAAAGCACCTCTGAATGAGAAAAAGAGAGCCTTTAGGTGATAGGGAGGTAATTTAAAGTGTCCAGAAAAGCTGCAAGTGAAAATTAGAGAGAAAAAGACAACGCATAGTAAGAAGCTGAGGCGGAGACTGGAGCAGAATGTCAAAATGAGGTCAAGGCAGAACTGTCAAAATCTGCAGTTACTTGAATGGCCACTTGGGGCTGGCTTAAAAGGAAGTCCGTTCTCATTAAAGCCCCATGCTAAAATGCAGAACTTTACAGTAGAAGTAAACACGTTTATAGCCTGTATAAAAATGGATTTTGGCTCAATAGATAATTTCCTCATTCCTGACAACTGTATGAGGGGTGAAATTGTATATAACTTACCCAGTTAAATTGTATTACGGCTTGAAGTTATGCGTATGCCTCACTTCTTTGACAATTTTTTAAAATGAAACAAGAATTAGGCACTGACTGCCAAGATGGTGACAGCTGGAGCCAACACAGTCAAAACTGCTATTCAGTCAGTCTGTCCATCTTTACAGTCAGAGACCCAGCAACAAAGACACCTCCAATACACTTATAAATTGGCAGGATGCTAAGTAAACTCCTCCCAACAAACGCTTTCGGGCTTGATGGCATAAGCCCAAAGGTGCTCAAGGCATTCGACCTCTGAGCTGTGTGTCAAACTTCAGCACTTCTTTAACCGTGGCTGTCTGGAGACTGTCCCCTTATTGTGGAAGACATCCTACCGGGTTCCTGTACTAAAAAAGGCCTGTCCCAGGGATGCAAGCAACTTCAGAACTGTAGCGATAATTTCATTCATCATAGAGGGCATTTAAAGACAGCACATGGATTTCCTCCATCGCCTGGTAAAGCCTTCACTGGACTCCCTCCAGTTTACTGACCAACTGCATCACTTTCATTCTGTAGAAGGATAGGTGGATAGGCCAGGAGGTGCCACCAGAATGATGTTCTTTAATTTCTCCAGAGCCTTTGACACCATTCAGTATGCCCTCCCGGCAAGTGGATGACTGCCATACCTCTCTGGTGTTTGGAATATGTATTTGCCAGTCGTCCTCTGCATGTACTCTTAAAAACTGGGTATCAGACACAGTGGTGAACAGTACTGGAGCACAATAGTGAACTGTCCTGTCCCTCAGGGTGGAACAGGAAGACCTGCCGCCTACAGAAATTCCCAGATACTCTGCAGTTGTTGGATACAGCAGAGGGAGGATGTGCTAGAGTACCAGAGTATAGTGAACAGTTTTGTGTTTGAGTTGAAACAGCTGTAGGTCATTATCATCAAAACAAAGAAGCTGATGGTGAACTTCAGGAGATCCAGGACTCCTACTTCTCCTCTTACTATTAGTGGGAGAGATAGTTGGGATGGTACATTGTACGTAAGTACAAATATCTGAGAGTTCACTTGGACAGGAAAGACCAAAAGTTCTGCTGCACTCTCCACCAAGGGTCAGAGTCTGCTTTTCTACTGCCAAGGCTCTGGGCTTTAATATATGTGGCTTCAAGCTGGAAGTGTTTTATGAGTCTATGATGGCCAATGCCATTTTCTACGATGTGGTCTGCAAAAGTCTGAGAGCGGAAGACGCCAAAATACTCTACTAAAAGATTTATTCAGAAGGCTGGCTCAGTCCTGGGGGCGGATCTGGACAATCTACATGCAGTAGCAACGGAAAGGATCTTGTCAAAACTTCTCTGCATGATGAACAACACTTCCCATCCTGGACAAAGTGTTCTGGCTAGAGAAGCATATTAAGGGTAATAATAACAAATGCTCCAGTGAACCTCACAGGAAGTGCATAAATTCATTTTTAACTTAATTTAGTTTTGTTTTTTTTTACATTTTTATTTATGAAAACAGGTACAAAATTTCCCTGCAGGGATTATTGAGTTACTTCTCACACTCTCATTCTTTCATTCTCAAGACCTGTTATGTGACTTGTCCTAAAAGATTGGAAAATGTCTGTACTTAAAGCCACAACACTTCCTGAATTGGCAGGAAACATTGTGGTACTACTTAAAAACATAATGAATGAATGGGAAGTAGTTTTATACATAGTATAATACAGGACAATGGGTTGCTACATAGTTGGCTCACTTATATAGCTATGAGAACAAATGATCAAATGCTAGTTTTCACTGGGAGATGAAGCCCCAAAAACTCTGAGAAGTCATTTGAGCTGGCTTTCAGGACACTGACAGAAACAAGAAATCAATAAGACAAACTGAGAGGAGAGGAACAGACAATGTGATTGATTGAGATGAGGATTTAGGCTGTCTGGCTGTACTCAACTTATCGCTTCCCTTGGTTCCCCAACACTCTGTCCTCCTCCCATCTGTCTCACCATCCCTCCTTTCCTTCCTTACTGCCGTCTTTATACCTTCCTTCAATCTCATTCCCTCTCTTTCTTCTCGTTTCTTTTTCTCTTTCCAATCCCAACTCCATCTCTCACTCTCTGTCTTTGCTGTCCTTTCCCTAAAGGCCCAAACAAACTATTATTTTCCCTTTGTGCTTTCATTCTTTTGCCTGTGTGATTTGGTCTCACAAATATCTTATTTCTGTCTATAAAAAGCGGGACTGGAATGTCAATCAAGTATCCTATTTGGATGGTATCACATTCCCTTGTGTAAAAAAAAAGAATTTTACAAATTCAATCCACTGTGGCCAGGGACTGAGTCCAGCTTCCATTTCCGTTTGGAAAACGTTTTTTTTCAGTTTCAAAATTCCATTTGCAGACATTGCTCTTCTTCTTATTCTCTGTTGTGTTTTCTTGATGTTTGAATAAAAGCTTTTTCAATGCTTTTCAGCTGTTCCTTGTATGAAAGCGCCCTGGTCTTAAGACATGAAAGATGAAAATCCACATTGTTACGACACTGTTGAATAATGGGCAGACCTTGACAACAGTGAAACTTGTAAGACTGTGTGGATGGATAATGCTCAATAGGCATTAATATATCATGGCAAACAGTGTTATTGTTGATGTAACAGTTGAGGACAACTCAAAGACAACGTGTTTGCATCAATTTATTTCAGCAGCTGTAAATCTGATAAATACTGTTTCCTTTTTGTGGCTGCAGCACACAAAAGCACAACAATACATCCTACCAGCCTCACAAACTTCCAATAGACTGTTGCCTTCAGGCAGGCGATTTGGTCGCATAAATAGACATTAGAGTGCAGAGCCACACTGCCTTCTTGGCCTTCTTGTTAGACATACAAAAAGGATAAATCCTGACCAATTTCTACTTGTCACCTGTGACCATTCGTGTCACGTCTTTCTGACAGACCAGAATGATGTGGGCCGCATTAACGTCTCTATTAGTGGGCAAGATTTTGTCAGCGTTTAGCCAGTGGGTGGTTCCAGTTTTTCCGTTCTGATTATACAGTTTCCCAAATAACAGAGCAGTAGTGCGGGCTGAAAAAAAAGGGAAAACTGTGCACTAAGCAGACTGCTGAATGTGGCCAATCGAAGGGTTAAGCCAGCTGTGACTAACAGGCCCACGCTGGGCCTCTATTGGACCATCTCTGGCAGCCATCCATGATATTGAGAAAGCAAGAGGGAGAGAGAGGTAGACAGAGATGAGTGGAGTGAAGTTGAGTGGATTAGCAAGAGGTGGGGGATGACAACATGTAATTACCTATTTACCCGGCCTTTAGTGGAAACCTCATCGAAGGCTAATTGAGCGGTGCATTAGTGAGAGGGTCGTAAAGATAGCAGCAGGACTGCAGAGGGAGGGATGGAGGGAGGAGTGAGATGAGAGATGAGCACCAGCTGAGGGGCAAGAAGGTTAAAGAGAGGGATCTGAATGGTACAGTGAGGAAAAGAGGGCAAGCGGAAGGAAGCAACTGCAAGGAGAGAGAGAGAGAAAGTGAAGTAATGCAGTTACTTCAGTGTGGTGATTTAACATCTGTTGCTGTGTAACTGATGTAAGCAACTTCACGTCTTAAGCGGCAGCACCTCAATGGAAACATAGTCAAATATGTTTTACAAGTAATGATCCTGTTTTCATCTATTTAAAAAAAAAAAAAAAAAAAAAAAAAAAAAAAAAAGCAACAGCTGTTAATTTTTTTAAATTTTTTTTTATAAATTAAACTCAAAAACAGAGCTGCAACAATCAGTCAACTAATAGATTAGACAGTTGAAAGAGCTGGAAACTGGCATCTGGCGTCTTAACTGTGCAACTTTACTATCTATTAAAAAAAAAAGTAAAGTGAATATCCTTGGATTACTGAGGTGGTCAGTTAAAAAAAAAAAAGAAGCAATTTTTGAATGCGACTTTGGGTTGAATGAAGTACATATTTTACTACTTTCTGACTTTTTATGCACCAAAAGATTAAATAATAATGAAAGTAATAGTGTGGTAAAATGTTCCTTTTACAGTGCTTAATTATTAATGTGTAAATGTTTAATTTTTATTTTAATGTGCTAAGTTATCAGGGTGATTCAACTTCACAACACAGACTGTCTGTCTATCTTGACTATTTAAACCAGAGAAATGCAGCTGCAGTGTAAAAAGTTTGACTAAGTATGACTAAGAAAGTCATTTAGTGAATATAAATTTTATAAATATTCTCTCTGCGATGTACCGCAACAACTAAACAGCCTCATAAAATGGAACATTTGAGTAACATATCAGTACTTAAAAATGATCCTTATGTACAGTACTGAAGTAAATGCACATATTGTTTGTCTGCTTATTGTGGTCATGATCCCTTCTTCCTCTAGCAGTGTACAATGCACAGTAGAGAGACCTTAGTGCTGGGGGTAAAGTGGCACATCGGAGGCAGTCATCTCTGTAATGTGTTTTAGTGCATGGATGGATGGAGGGAAGGATAGATCTATGGATGGATGAGTCTGCAGTATGGTTACGGTGTGACTGCTGTGACTCTGTGACATGCTACACATACTACTGCAGGGCTAGTAGTGCTGGACACACATCAGGAAAAACATGTGTGCTGACGCAGCCACAAACATATACACACACTTCTACCGATTTAGCTGGTTGGGTGACCTCCACAAGCAGGTGGAATACAGCAGTAATAATTTACAGCCCTTGAGCAGCTCTCACGTCAAATAAAATATGGATTTCCTCTAGGCAAGAAGCGGGCTAACCCTTCAATAACTGGACCTTTTGTCCGTGAGGTGCTCCAGTTATAAGCCATCTCCCAATCTTCTTCTATTATATAGCATCTAAAAATGGATGTTCAATAGGTTGTGATTCTTTAGTGCAGTTTACTTTACGTTCCACGCTTTATCCTTAAGAGCGCGCCGAAGCCTTTTACCTGTGTTCTAAGCCACAACAAATATGATTCCATTCACAGAAGCAGCCTCTCACATGTTCAATGCTGCACAATGACCGAGTTGACATAAAGTTTCCCTCTGACTCAGAGGATGAGGAGGAGGCAGCAGAGGAACCACGCAGCAGTTCATGAACCCCGCTTCATGCATTCACTGAATTCCATGGTGCGCCACAAGTCAAGAGATGGCCTTCCTATTGTGAGAGAAAAACATTCTCTTCTTCAAGCAGCACCAGAGTAGCTGCCGACAAAAAAAGGAGAGCTCGATGTGAAAGTAAAAAAAAGTTGCATTTACTCCATGCTTCCCTCAAGGTTATTTTATGTGGAGTGGACAAATTAAAACAGATCCTCATCTTTTCTGTTCATCTATTCAGATACAAGAGCAGAGAATAACCCTGAGGAACAAAAAAATCTGGTAATATGAAAAAGTAAAGAAAAAAAAAGAAAACATTTCTAACACCACAGAAATAGAGAGAAAAAGGAATTTGTCAAGTCGACTACTTGATAAAGAATAACCACCTTGAAGGTCAAAGGGGAGGCAATGGACAACTGAGTCCAAAAATACATTTCTTGATCAATCTTCTCCAATGTCATGTTACAATGGCTGAACGAGAAGGATGGGGTTACAAAACCTTTTTCCTCAGATTGATTTTGGCCAGCACAGTAGTGGGAGTACATGACTATGACTCAAAATAACATGCAGGGAAATGCAAAGATGTGAACACTTCAATTTTTAAACGACTATGATGTTTCTTGTTGTGCATGGCAGGATCCTTGCCAGCTCTATAATCAGCCATGGTTATTATAATTACGAAGGCAACATGTGACTGAAACTTGATTATATCTTGCATATGGTGTTGCAAGTATAAAGAAGGGGAGAACTGAGCTAAAGGAGTGCAGCTAAATGCAGTTTCCACAGACAAAAACACTTAACTAGATGGCTATATAAGTGGAGAAATATGTAAATGAGCCTCGTCTTGAGCTGTGACACACACAATGTCACATTACATGTCACATGTGGCAGTTCCTTTGGTTTTCTGCAGGAATCGTCAAAGATACTGTGTAATTTTCCATAACACAAGCTGCTGAGAGTATAGTGTACACAAAGCCTCATATTTTCCATTGGTGGTTGCTTTATATGGATATGAGGTTGCATAGTTTGGAAGGACGGAGGTCTGACACATGGTGAGAAGGGAGAAGGAAAACAGACAGAAGCAAAGAGAAGATCTCAAGTTAGAAAGAGAGACAGGAGCAAGAGCCCATATTCCCTTTGGCTCAATAATTAAGACTGGGGACAATAAATATGTAATGGGGGCTTTTTCCACCAAGCGCTGCTGCCTCTTCTTCTTGGAGATGGGACCACGGGGAGACAGACCCAGGAAGAGCGACTAAGTACACTGGCCATTAAAAATGGATGCAAGGAACACCGGCCCTGACTAGCCCTGTCGACCAACCACCCAGAATGTTGTGATGGGAGTTGCCGTGGTTACAGGGCTCCCAAATGGTCCTTGGTTGTCAGGGTGAATCAAATCAGACATCCGAGCGCCAGCGCCTCCGCCCTTCCTAGGCTTGCTGCCGCTGGGGGCACCACAACTCAATGATGTCATTGAGGAAGGAAGTTTGGACCTGCAGTGTGTGTGCGGTTTGAAGATGTATGTGTGTGTGCGTGTGGGAATAGAAGAGAGATGGGGGAGAGTGAACGAGACACGCAACAGACAGACACGATTTCCCAAATAGCCTTTAAAAAAAAAAAAAAAAGTTCTATCAGTGCTCCATCTGTCTCAACTGGATCCAACACTTTATATAACAGCAGGGTTGCTTATATGGGTTCCTTCAGTAAGACGGCTACTGTACTGTTACACAGATTAGGATCTTATTGCCCCGTGACTTCAAAAATATGACATGTGTCCCAGATCTATCACTGATGCATGTTAATCCAAACTCGTTAAGACCACTCAGAGAAAGAGTAAGTGGTGGAAGGACAACTTTCAGAGTGAGAGAGAGAGAGGTGGAAGACACAGAGCTTTTACTTGAAGGAAGATTTTTGCTTACTTGTTTTCTGGTGGAGAGGTAGATGAAGGATTGATACCACTCTTATATCTGACTATTAAATACAAAGCTACAGCCAGTGAGCGTAACTTAGCAATAAGACTGGCCAGCATCCGGAAAATCTTGTTTCTTCAATCTTTAGAAAGAAGTGTAAAAACGCGCATAGTACCGGGAGCAATGTCTTGAAGTGTTCAGTGGTATCAGTGAAGAAACAGTCTTATAATACGGGGAATTTTTCTCACACTACAGTTTTACACCTTGGTTTTGGGACAGACCTAACAAGTGTAGTATTAAGTGTGAATTCGTAAGCTTGAGAAGCGCTTGTAGTTGGATTTTGTTTTCTGTGGCTAGAATCAGGTGAACTGTTTACCCCTGTTTAAGTCTTGGTAACAAAGTAGCTTATTATTGAGGTCATAGTAGGTGGCAATAAAGGGCCCAATGACTGTAATAATTAACATTTAGAAGACATGCTGACATTTTCTTTGACTGAATCTGAATCTGTCGTAATTTATCTATAGTTATTAGATACATCAGTGCAATGTACAATTATTTATCAAATGTAATGAAGCATAAATTAGCATAAAGAAGAAATTAAAGTACAAATACCTTCAAACTGTCCATAAGAAAAGCACTGTTGTAAATGTAATTAGGAACTACTGCACCGCACGTAAATGAGGGTATGAAAAAATATGAGGTAAGGGAACTCACACAACATCCAGTACAGTGTATGTTGTGTGATACTACGCATGCATACAGTAAGGGCAGTATGTGCATGTTTTTTTCCCTCAGTGTGTGAGCTATAGGCCTCTGAGGAGCCTCGTATAGGTGTGTATATGGTATAATGGCTAGTGACAGCAATGCAGAGCTTGTCTTCCAGTAGCACCGACTGGGAGCCATGGAGAGAATACTGAGAAGGAAATTGGTACCAAGGGGAGATTTCTCTTTCGCACACAGAGATATGTGACATGCCTGCGTGCAGTACAGCCATGGTCTCTGCTGATGGTAACAAGAACATGAAAACTCCTTCTATAATGACGAGAACTGACAGCAACAGAAAATGTTGCATGGTACCCCGCAGCTTCATGTTTGTTAAATGGAACACCCCCTGACACATGCTACAGAAAGATGGATGTGAAGAAGCTGCTGTCTATCAAGGCGTGTCCTTGTTTCTGTGTGCCACTGATGCTCCTAATGATGTCATCAATCATGACACATCACCATTGGAGTGGATTTAGGAGTCAGGGGTCAGGGAGAAAGCCCACATGCCGAATGAAGACCAGCAGTAAAACGTTGCACATGCACTGTAAATACTCTCCACTGTATAAACTATTCCCACAGAAGGTCAAACAACAGCTTTGTAGCTTTGATTGCTGGAGCTGTGCATCACTTGTGGAATTTATTTCAGGGATTGCTTAAGAAGAAAAAAGGCCCCACTGGCTATGTACTGAAGTTGCTTTATATAATGGTGAAGTGCTGAATGTGAGGATTTAATAATCTGACACTGGGTGCACTTTTAATGCCAGTGTTTGAGTTTCAGGGTTAGAGATGAGGATACGCTTCATAACATACACCAGCTGCATCCAAACATTTTAGAATGCTGCACCTCAAGTCAAGAGAGTCAGCTGTTTGATGTGCTGCTCAGGGTCATATAGGCTGAAAGATTTCTGCACAAGGCAGTAGAAATCTATCTAAAGCCACAGAAATAGAGGAGACAGAAATATCCTTCAGTGTAAACAATTCAAAGTCTCTTAGAGCACAAACATCGTATCGATGCAATCTATTACATGCATGAGATTAGTAGGCTTTCAAAGAGTGGCAGATATATACAGTTCTGTAGATGGCATAAATGAACGATTTAGCCTGAGCAACGCAAGCCTATTGCATCCATTACATCAGTTCCTCTTCACAGGATTAGCTATACATGTGGCAGCGGTTCACCACAGTTTCATCAAAACATTTCTCTGTTCCAGTTGGTAAATATTTTGTGTCACAGGCAGTGGGACAAAAAAAAAAAGGTATTCGAACGATGAAGGACTGACGGAAAACACACCTTTTCTATTCAGGTACGAGCTCACACACTCATAACTTGGATACAGTCTTTTGATTTTAGTTTTAGGAATCAATTTTTAGCTACATTGCCCATTTTCGCAATCAAATGTGGGTATGAACCATGCACATCAAATGTGTTCAGTATCAAACTGATATCAATCAAAATGTCAACAACAAAAACTGAACAAAATAAACTTAATTAACCAAGCAAACAACAATGTATCAATGCAACATTTCTGGGGAGTGTTTTCATTTGTCTTCCAGGTACTCAAATGCACAAAATGTAGAAAATGTGGTATCACACTGACTGTGTAATCAAGTTTCATCACAGAATGTTTAGTTTCCATTATAAAATCAATGTAGTCCTTGACAATCAAAGAGGAAAAGCTTTCCTGCAGACTCACCAGCATTTTGCACCGTTTCCTGACTAATTCACTTGAGGAAATTCGCTATACCATACATACTGCTTTCGTCACTGCGAGTAGTTGGAGGAGAAATTGTGAGTGCAGACAAAGAGCATTCAAAGTGTACAAAGGTGATTCCTTCAAAGGCTTTTCTTAAAAAGAAATGCTGTTTTCACTTTGTACACTTCACTTTGTACAGTGCTCCTTCATAAACATCCAACTCATCTCTTCTCCTTCTTTTCACCTCCTTGAAAATGTGCACCACATTGAAAAATGCTTCTTATATAACACAACACAAAGTTGCGTTGTGTAAACACTAATATATATATATATATATATATATGAAAAAACAAGACTCATATAATCATAAAGGGGCATAATGATCTAATCTGTCACTTCCTCAAAGTCTGATAGGCCAATACATCAGCACATGAAAAGTAATTCATCATGGAGCAGCGGCAGGTTATGGCAGTGTGCTGATGGATAGGAGCTGTGGATAGAGAGGATGGCTGAGTTGCCCTTGTCGAAGTTATGAAAAGGAGAGGAATGGGTGGAGGGGAGAGGATGCAACGAGACCTAAATGTGTTCTGAACAGACTCGTTTGTCACGCTTTGTCATCGAGGGACATCAAGGCTGTGTGTGTATACAGTAGTAAGTGTGTACGTGGGGGGAGTCAGTGTGTGCTTGGCTGTATATTTGACAGTGTGTTATGAGCGTGCATGTGCACTTAATTACCACTACGACTGCTCGCTGGGGAATAAGATTTGCCTATAAGAAATTTAAAAAACAACAACACACAATGTATAAAGCGAGTCTGTGTGTGCGTGCATGTATGTGCACAAGCTCCCATTCAGGCGGATGCATTCGTTGTGGAATCCAAAGCATTTGACCCCAATCTGTGTCTGTGCATTATTTATAGTCCAATGCCAGCTTCCCTTTGTTTGTTTTTTCAAAGCTTGTCTGAGGAGTCGAAGTGTGGGGAAAAAAATGAGAGTAAAAAGGAGGTAAGAAATGACAGCGAAATATGGACTATTCCAGAAAATATCACTTTTCTGTGGAATCTGTTTTTTGTCTGCCTCTCTTTCTCTCTCTCTCTCTCTCTCTCTCTATGGGTAAATACAACAAATCACATCAAAAGCATGACAGCTAATTGATCGCTCTGGACCTTCCTATAGTTTTCCCAAAGGGGTTTAAGCAGTTTGGAACATATAGTTAGTACAGACAGGCAGACAGGATGGGATTTAGGAGAGCTGTCCTCACACACTGCACCACTGTACACTCCAGTAAATGCATTTTACAATCCTTTTTCCCTTTATATCTGACACATGCACACACCCGCACATTCACTCACACACACACACACACACACACACACACACACACACACACACACACACACACACACACACCACAGTCCCCTTCCCCGGGCCTAGCCAGCAGGGCAACAGTGTGTATCCTCAGAGACCTGCTGGGCCAAATCAATGGCAGCCAGCAGCCTTCCACAATGAGCGCCACCATTTTACTGGCTGCCACCCAGCGCAGCAGAGAAGCAGCTAAATTGTCTATGAAGAGAGCAGAACGGCATGGCAAGGCTGCTTACAATGAGCACGCGTCACAACAGGAAAAAAAAAAAGAAAGAAATATCACAGTGTTGCAGTATTTGTGTGTGAGTGTGTGTGTGTGTGTGTGTGTGTGTGTGTGCCGGGCAGCCAATTTGTCGAGCAAGCTTAATGTATGCTGCTTGCATGGCTGTGGTTGTGTGTGCACAGGCTGGAAAGTCCATTTGGGGTAAGCAAGCTTATCATAAAACTGCCTCACTTGTGTGTGCATGCGTGTGCGAGATTATGCGGTGCGTTTTGCCTGTGTGAGTTGATGATAATACGAAGGTTGACTGTTTGTTGAATTCCAATCAGAGAGATGTAGCTTAGCAATTGTCATTCGGATGATTGTTCTCTTTCATGTGGTCTAGCCGAATGCATACGTTAAGCTCGCCTGCAAACAATCCTCCCCTAAACACACAAACATCATTATCTGTCATCGTGTCTCTCGTTTTCACACAAACGCGCGCGCACGCACTAACTGCTGGCCTGGCCGACTGGTGTCTAATCGGTGAATCAGCATATCAGCCAAGAAATGCCAGATTATGTTATAATCCTGCGTTTTAGTGCCATTAACTCTGTACACATATATATGCGCGCATGTCATGGTTTTGATACAGCCCTATTATGTCTGCCTTCCTGTGAAAGGAGACACAACACAGATGCCGGCACACAAACACACACGCAAACACCCCCGTGCACTCGGACAAGTGCACACCCACTGGGGAGCACAGACAGTCTCGGGCTCAGGAGGTGACGGAGCTGTGGAGCAGGAAGAGGATCAATCTGTGCCGTGGCTGATTTCTAAACCTGACTGAAGTCTCTCTGTGTCTCTTAGAAAAAGACAAAATAACGCACATGCTGCTCCAACAACTGACGGGCAATTAAATTTATATAATTAAGTTATTTGATGACTAGAAGCTGCTTATTAATCTCTGTCTTCTAAAATGTCCCACATTAAAGGAAGAATTTGTTATAATATACTAATTAAACATTTAGTGTTTTGGGAGTTTGAACAGCAACACAAAAAGAACTGGAGCTGATGTAGAGGAATTTGTCTCACGCATTTGCAAGCCCAAATGATTTTCTTTATCTCTTCTGCAGAATTTCCTTTTTCATTTATGCATTATGTTTCTTGGTTTTTGCAATGCTCTTCTTAGATACAGTCTGTTCAGGATTTGCATTAATAAAATATAAAGAAGGCAAAGAAAAGAACAATGTTTTCCTCAGTATCAAGCTGAATTCCTTGGTAAACAGTTAAAAAACAACAACAACAACAACAACAAAAAAACGCCTCACAGCAGCTCCATTGAAAAAGTACTCTACACTTTATTGATGTTCAAACCGAGACAGGAGCAGAGCTTCGTCTGTAACTCTAGAAGACAACCTTGTTATTTTCAATAAACCTATTACAGGAGCTTCTTATGAAAGGCACAGGGGAGGCCGGCAGTTGGTTAGGTGTCTCTTTGCTTTGGACGGAAGATTCAGAGGATGCACGGGGAAAATGATGCCAATCTCTACACCAGGGGATGTATTAAATGACGGGCCTAATTTAATATTGAGGTACTGAGAAACCTACTAAGGCACTTCCTGTGTCTAAAGGCCGTCCAGGAATGGAGTAGTTGGGATTGCTGAGTAGGAGGTTTGAGGTGCATTAGAGAGGAAAGGAAATGGTTTCATAGCACATATTTACAAGCTGAACGATGGGCACAGTAAAATTACCCAAAGTTTGTCTGTTGGTATATTTTCATCTAATGCAATGGTATTACTTGTGATGTAAGTGTTTTAATTGCATCTACTGTGGACCCACTATGTCACATTGCCACCAAGTTCACGTCTTTCATGACTACGCGTGAACATATGTGCAGGCCTTCTGTATGCTGAACATCTACACATATATTGTGCCGATCGCATACACACACCGAAGCCAGTGCATTCCCATATCAAATAAATGAAACTCATACGCTAAATCTACCAGATACAGCAGGACATTTCAGGTCAGGTTTGTAATATTTGCAGCCTGTGGCATCCTGTCTTCTGAGTATGTCTAGTTATTTCAAATGTTTGGTGCTTGTAAAGAGATTATTCATCCACATGCACATGCACACACACATACACGCTCACGGGGATGGCAGCACGGCTCACAAAACACACACTCACTTGCCGTAAACCTTGAAACCTTTAGACCATCGAAGGTCAGTCTTTACTGTGATTGTTACACACAGAAAACCCTTCTACAATCAAGACAAAACAGTAAAGGCTGAGAGGGTCTGCACACGCACACACATACACATCACATATCACGCATCATTTAATCCCAGGTGCCGTAGGGAGTCTGAGGGAAATGGGGAGGCTGAACATAATTCCTGAACACGAACAACAAGAAATGGGATTTGTGCTGGAATTTCAGCTCCCCAGAGAGAAGAAGGAGGAAAATGAACGACAAAAGGGATGAATTATAAACAAAAGGACAAAAGAAATTGCTCAACTCATCAGTCTTATCCTGATTCAATTGGCAAAAACAAACATAAAAGACAATCAAAGCCATTAATTAAAAATCTACAGACAAACAGTGGTGGGAGATAATCCTGGACAGGCAGAAGAATTGGGGAGCTCAGAGAAACCGATGGAAATAATGTGCAGTGGGAAACAATTTTAAGTATCCGCTGCTTGTTGGGCCCTGTTGGTTAGGAGTGGAGAGGCTGTGAGAGTGGACCAAGAACTGAAGCTCTCTGCTCGTATAATGACCTGGAAAATCCCCCGCTTTAGCCTGAAGAATTCATCTGTGAGACGTTCATAAAAATGTCTGTTTTGCTATTCTGCTACAGACCGATATAAATAATGCTGATTTATACTGGGCTCATATAAAAGGCTTACATGTTTATTGTTCCTAACACCTGGTGGGGAGCTGTTTCCAAGGAAAGCATTCTTTTTGCACATGATTAAAAGTCATCAGAGGAGTTACGATGAGCAGTGTAACTATCACAACTGCATAAAGAAGAGAGTGCCACCTACAAAAAGTTCTTAAAGTGAAAATCCAATGCAAAGAGCTGCCCACACTGTTTGACTGACAAGTGATCTCTGGGAAAACACCACGGCGGTGACGATTCAGCGCCAAAGATGATACCAAAAGCAAAAGGACAAAGATGTGGATGACTGCCAATTTAAGCACATAAAGTTACATATTCAAAAAGTGGAGCAACCACTGGATGAGAGCGTTATCTTTGGATCTATATGGTGCAGAAGGAGAAAAAAAAAAAAAGGAACCCGTGACAGCGATTTCACAGATATCAACTGAGTTTTAGTGCTCGGTTGATGGGACAGTGATTAAAGGAGAGAATAATAAGATGTAATGCCAATACATGTCACACACACAGAGAAGAGAAGAAGATAAGAGAGGATGTAAGAAAAAAAAACTGAAAATGAATAAATATTGAACTAATAAATAGCTCTAGAAAATGAAGAGGGCGTTGAACCCTAAGAGAGAGAGAAAGAAGGCCACAAGAGAACGGCTACAACCAGCAGCAAATCCTTTGGCAGAAAGAAAGAGGTGATGTGGAAGTCCTGCAGACGTGCCACTAAGCCCCCACTGCAGATTAAACTGTACAGTAGTAAGGGGGGGGGGGGGGGGCAGATAGAGGGAGAGAACGAGGGAGTCAAAAAGAGCAGGAGAAAAAGAACTGCAAAAGAGGAAAATAAGGCTTTGTGGTCTGGCAACAGTTTGGTATGTAAAACCGTCATGCGTGCCATGGGGATAGAAGATGAGGGAGAAGGAACACAGCGTCGGTGGGAAAAGACACAGAGGACAATAATTGAAAAGGAGGGCAGGGGAGAAGAAGACAGAGACAATAAATGTGAAACTGAGAGTGTAGAAGAAAAGGAGGGAAACACTTAGGCCGTGACTGTGGAAGTTTGGCTCGGCTTGAGTGTGCAATTTTGTGTGTGTAAGTGTGGCTGGAAAATAGAATTGTTGTGGTTGTGCCTGGCTCCTTCAGAGTGTCTCCCTGTGACTGGAACATGGAGGGGGAGCGGCAAGGGGATCGCCCCGACCACAAACTCTGTCTCTGTCAGTCTCTCTCACTCTCTTTCACACACGCTCTGAATCTGTCTTTCCTCTATTTTGTGTCGGTTTGCCCGATTCCAAACACTCTTATATCTCGCGCCCCTTCCCTTCTGTAAAATCCGACACAAACACACACCCACGCACACACACAAAGCATACACAACCAATGTAATAAATATGGAAATCTGATGCCAGTGTGTCTCTGTTCTAGAATAATAAGCAGAACACTGCTAAAAATGTCCGCGAGCAAAAAAAAAATGTTTGCTGGCTATGTTTGCCACTACAACACTTTGAAAAAAATAAAAATAAAATAAAACAACAATTTTGTTCTGAAAAAAGGACTGACAGAGCGAGAGCAAAAGAGGAAGACCGAGAAGAAGAGAGCTGCAGAACAGAAGAGACAAACAGAGAGAACAAACCTGCATGAGTGGAACAGATGAAGCGTGGAAAGCCTTAAGTTGAATTTTTAATATCTCACCATATGCTCCTCTCCACAGGTGAAGACATCTTCGCTATTAATTACCAATTCAAAGCCTGTATGTGGGTGTAATTGCGTGATGGATAGATGAAAACAAAAGGAAGGTGAGTGAGGGATGAGTGACAAAGGCAAAAACAGCAGCGACAGGCAAAGAAAAAGCAAAACTAAGGTGTAACATGAACAAATAGTTCAAGCAGAGAGCAAACAAATAAAACAGAGAGATGACAGAAATACATACTATTGATTAGGTTGAGATGTTGAGAGGTATGGGAAAGTGAGAGCAGGGGCCAATCTAGATATCAGACAGAGAAAAAGACAGGAAGGCTGAGACATTGGGTGAACCAGAGGACAGATGATAGAGGGAGCCGAGATAGACTGGAAGCTGTCCCCCCTCCCTGACTGCCAGCTAAATCAATAGCATCGCTGCGCCTCTTCCACTACTCTCAGCTGCTCGCCCTATCACTTTTGCAGGCAGCAACACAGCTGGATGCTGGCTAACTGTAGCTGAGGCATGAGGCTCCCGCTTGCCGGATCTGACTGTTAGAGTCTGTTTTCACCATGAGGCTGTCTCTCAAAATAGCCTCTTTGAAAACCTTTACATATAGAGTTGGATTCATGAGATTTAGCCATAAGATCACAAAAAAAGAGGTGACTAAGTTGGTAGGTGTGCATACATGCTTGCTCTTGTGCCTTATCAGGCAAGAAATAAGATCAGCATTTTACTGTTTGAAAATAAGATTTTAAAATAGTAATTTGGTCTTCTTTCTTCTGCATAATTTGGGGGACTTTTTTCTTTCTTTACAGGGTTTTTTGTTGTCTGTAGGACAGGCTGGGCCAGGGAGGTTCTGTTGACCCACTCATGTCTTCATGGTTTACACTGTGCTGGCCTGGTCTGTGGGAACCAAAGGTACAGTCACTATAATTACCAACCAAAGTCATAACATCCCTGACCTCAACGTCACCTCTCCTAACCTGACCCAATGACTCGGACGTTTACGACATACATGCATTCATGCTGCCGCTCAATGCAAAATGCGCTGACAAACATGGAATACATACACGCACGCACACACACACACTAATATACACGCACATACAGTCACTCACTCACAGCTGGCTCTGCAGACACTGGCATCCATCACATCTTGTGAAACTTAATCTCTCTGAGAGGTGGAACAGCTGCAGTGGCACGCATGTACGCGTGCACATACGTGCACATGTGAACACACACACAGCACATGAGCACAGTGGAAGATCAGCTGGAGTAAACTTGTTCATCCACAGACTGGCATGTGACAAGGCACCTCTGACCTGAGAGTAGCAGGCTATGGTCATAAAACAGGTTGTATTCCACTTTCCTAATGTGCCCCAAAGTGTCTGCAGGCAGCAGTAGAGACAGCTCTTGTAGTGGCACTTTTGGCAACAGAAAACATTTACTACTCATTTTCAAAACATTGTACATCAGTAATTTCGAAGTTAATCGCTTCAATTCAACTATGAATTCAGATGTGCACATTTATCTAAGAAAAAAAAAACATATACCTTGTTTAACTATTGTATTAATGCAACAAAGAATCATTGATGTTTCACTTTGGAAACAAGACACCACATGTGGTTCCCACTGTGCAGGTTGTTCACAGCAACACTTCATGTGGATTAAGGCACTTACTGGGGCAGAGAAAGTGCATGCAGACACTGCATATGTGGGATCAGGCAAACACATGACAGTGACTCTCATCCACTTTATATACATCTCTCTCTCTCTCTCTCTCTCTCTCTCTCTCTCTCGCTCTCTCTTCCTAATTGCTGTTAAAGTACTTGCATGATTGATTTGTAAGCTAGTGAGGTCTGTAATGCTGCCATAGACAGTGTTTGAGCAAGACTGCTGACTGCTGTCAGACACACACATAAGCATACACACAGCCATCAGCATATTATAGTCATTGAGTTATGGCAGTGGCATAATAAGAAATACAACAGCAGCAGGACTGCATGCACTCATTACATCTCACAGGTGAAAGCAGATCACATAGACTGATAAACTGGACATGCTTCACGGAGATCAGCTCTGATCATTTCTGAACATTTCCAATAAAATGTGCCTGAATAGATTGGATACAGACTGGTGGAGTAAAATCCACAGACAGAAATTGACCTCTATAATCCAGTGTAGCCTGTTTGAGTCTAAAATGTTCACGCAGTTTTGCATAAATTCACAGGCAGCCCACTCAAAACAGGTTGAACTGACTGACAGCCATTAACAAGTCCCAGAGCTTTTTGTCTGCACACACCATTGAGCGTCCACCCAGTGTTGCTATATGCCACTGGCATCGGTTCTGTCATGAGAAAACCCCTCTGAGCATGTTTTGAGGGGGAGCACCAAAACCCCAGGCAGCCAGGCACCAACCCCCAGTGAAAAGCGAGCAGTTTACAGCCTCTGTAATCTCTCAGCAGCATTAAAAAAAAAACAAAACAAAAAAACCCCCAACCTCATTTCAAGAGCCGCCCTGAAGAACTGTAATAATCTGGCAGCAGATTTGACAGGGATGCAATGCCATATTCTGATTAACACTGTATTAACTGTATATTAAAGATCAATATTGGGTGACAGTCATATTCTCATGAGAGCCTTCATAGGAATAACACAATGAAATATCTTAATAAAGCACAAATTGTAACAAATGCCATTGCTGAGGATCAATATGAACTCACTACTGACTGCACATTAGATGCTTTAAGTCCTAAATGGAGGGAAATTTTACAGAAATATAGACTGATTTTCCATCAATAGCGAATTTAAAGCCAAGGCGACCACCCGAAACACCAATAAAACAACTAACAACTCATGCTGGGGAGGACACACACGGGCAGATATGAGGTGTCAGTCATGTTTGGCACACGTATCTCCTGTGTGCATTACGCACACGCATGTGATCGGATAAGAGAAGATGCGCTTTGCACGGGAATGCATGATCGGAAGAAGTTAAAGCTCCGCTGTCAAAAAAAAAAAAAAAAAAAAAAAAAAAAAAAAAAAAAAAGTGCACCAAATGACAAGAGCGCGCGCTCACCATATCAGCGTCCTGCCCGGCGCCGTCGTTGGAAAAACTCGCAGTCTGAGTAGATTCAAGCTCTCCGTTCGTCCGTCGTCTTGCCTGTGTAACATCCACCGTGGCTGCAGCCGCTTTGCCCAAATAATCCAGCACCGTGCGTCTGTTTTCAACCTCTCTCTCTCTCTCTCTCTCTCTCTCTCTCTCTCTGTCTCCCTCCCTCCCTCCCTCTCTCCACCGCACTCTCTCTCGCTCCAATAATTTTCCTACCCGGTGTGCATATGACTCGCTAAGGTAGCTTCTGAGGTCCCACGGTGTGCTGGGGAGCGCAATTTTTAAAGCTGCAGACGCCGTAAATGCTTGTGACAATTATTTTGGGGGAGTCCATTCTGTAAAGAATACACCAAAAAGGACTCCCAACTTCCTTTACCATCACTCCCTCGCCCGGTAAGAGATGAAATCGCCCCGGTACTCAGGAGACAGACAGAAAGCGGGAGAGAGAGAGGGAGGATGACTGGATCGATAAGCAGTACAGTTAAACATGTTAGTCTTAATATTTTATGAAATCAACAGAGCTTAAATTATTCCTGACATTAAATGCAGGTTCATTCAGTCTATATTGAATGAAGAGATGTGCCACCCCCTTGTCTATGTGAAAAACTATCTCACTCAACTGAATGTTGTTGTTTTTTTTGTGTCTTTTTTCCGCTCAGTTATTTTGTGGAAATTAAAACTCAGTTTCAGATTAAATCTCTGTTGAATTTTTTGTCAACAGGCTCTCAGGGATAATGTTGGGTTTTGGGAGATTAGGAGAGGGGCAATCACAGGCACAATTTATCCGTGGAGACAAGTGGAGCTGATCTTATCTCCAGTGAGGAGCAGCTCTTGATAAAAGTCGGATATTGCCTCAACATTTCGCTGTTATTTAGGCCAACAGTTTCCAAATTGCGCTTAAAGGGAACATAAACAAGTCTGTTAGGGGGGATTTTAAGGGGTCCATGGGCAGAGGAAATGTTTCACTTTTATTTTTGTGGAATAGATGTGAGAAATGTGCTCTGACTATTAACAGCTCCAGCTGTATGATGACCCTAAAATCAAATCCAAAATCTTCCCAGATGGAACTGCTTAGAGCGATTAGAGTGCACAGCATGATTATGTCAGTGGGCTATGCATGTGAGTGATTTAGTTTTGTGTTAATTTGATGCTGTATGTGTACTTGCATGCTCAACAGTCACGCATTTCTAGAGACTTTTTGTTTTCTTCTTCTCGCAGGCATCATAATGTTGTAATCAGATGTAACAAAATATCCTAATCGGGTGGTTTTGTGTCAAAAACTAGCAGAAATATCTTGTTTTTTGTGGCTGCTGCATTTCTATTTCAGTTATTTGATGAGTTGCAGTGTAAATTAAATGTATGTGGTGCGTGGAAACAACTTGTGAAAGTGTCAGGACTGTCTGGGAAAAGGGCGAAACAAGCTGTAAGATGAATTTTCAGTCTTTAAGGCACATGCATGCATCACACACACACACACTAACATGCACACAGACTTATCTGGGTGTGCTGACCTAGAACACCAAACACAATCAGTGGTTCAGCAGATTCCCATCAGCACAATGTAAATGAGATGGAGGAGCGTAAACGTGCTTTTGTTGCAGAAACTCCTCAGCTCGGTGGGTACAAGAAAACACAACCTCAGGCTGGGCTGGGACGCACACACACATACACACACACACACACACACACACACACACACAAACACTTGAGCTCTCACACACACCAGAGACAGATGTGAATGCCCGCAACATGCACGACGAGGTTGTGTACGCGCACACAGACACTCAAAAGACAATAACTCAGCACATAAGAGATAAGGGGTTTGCTATCAAGATAACTTCACTAGCTAAAATAGAATCTAGAGCTGTATTTAATGGGCCTCAAGACATAGCAACACACAACCCACCCACACACACACACACACACACACACACACACACACGTTTGCACAATTCACATGTACTGAGCCGCGAAGTGCTACCTTCCAAACAGCATTGCATATAATGTTTTTTTGTTTTGTTTTCTTGCTTCACACCCCGCGCCCTCCAACAGTCAACGCGTATCCATACTATACAGCAGCTCTTGATTAAATATTCAAGCAATCCTCCAATAAATATGTATGGATATGTCAGCTCAATATTCAACGTGTGCGTTTGCATGGATGCTTTCTGTGTGACTGTCAACACACATGTTCACTCCGGTTCACTTGCTCCCTGCAGGCATGCGGTGCACGCTGTCAACCAACTAATCTATCAGTTTTCAATGCTTTGTAAGTCAGGCATGAACTCTTTGCCTTTCCGGAGCACTGTTATCTATAATTACCAACCTAACTCAACAGTTTTCTCTCTCAAAGCTACACTGATTCACACATTTGGGCAAGTGTCAGGTTTAAAGTGGGTCTTTATATTTTAGGTGATACTGTCTGTTGACAAGGTTACCAAGTAGCGTTAATAAAATACTCCAAGCTGTTGAATTTGGGGGGGGGGGGGGGGGGGGGGGGGGGGGGGGGGCAATTTAAAGTGTGCGGTTTTCACAGAAAATCTCACTTATGGAATTAAACCGGTGATCCAGAGATACAGATGAGGGGGAAATTAAAGATAGTTCAGAAAGGACACTTTGTGAGATTTTAACCATTTATTTGGGATCACATACACTGAGTTTGGCGGTGACTCTGCTCGTGATGCTCTGGAACAATCTGAGCAAGCATGACACAGATAATCTCTGAGATCACAAACCCCCGCAGAGCCATGAATTTACAATTGACAATTTTTCAAATACGGTATGAACACGAGAACAGGAGACCAACTAAATAGTCTTCACTTACAGAATCTAGATTACATATTTCAAGGTACAATAATGAACCATCTGCAACCTACAGTCCCACGATATGGGAAACACCGGGGTTATATGAGATTGATCTGTTTTTAAAGGGTGGTGTTTGGGGAGGAGGAGGACATTTGACGATCTGCAGAGGCTGGAGTAGCAGCGATGTGGTGAGCGTGAAGCGGGCAGAATGAATGAACGCTGCCTCAGTTATAAAGCATGCTAAGTGGATGGGCTGGACTTTAGTGATGATGATTGGACAGGAGGGGCCATGTGACACCCTGACTCCGTGCCTGTCTGAACTAACGCAAAGCTCTATTGAGAGTTGTTGGGCCAACATGTGTCACCCACACAGCTTCAATGCATTTTAGCATTGATTCTCCAAGTCTCTGAAACTTTGCTGGAGGGAAACAGCACCATTCTTCCTCAAGATATTCAAATCATTTGCTGTTCAGATGACGGTGCTGTCGAACATGACGGTCTACAATCTCCCTTGGGTGTTTAATTGGGTTGAAAGCTGGTGACCACAAAGGCCAGTGGATATGATTCACATCACTTACATACTCATCAAACCATTCAGTGACCCCTTGTGCCTTGCGGATATGGACATTGTCATCTGCTCCCATCACAACGGAAGTGTTTCATTACAGGAAAAAGGTAACAACTCAAAACAAGTTTGTATTTATTTGCCGTGACCCTTTGCTCTGAGGGGACAAGTGGACCATTCCAGCAAAAATGCCCCCCACAGCCTAACAAGAACCACCAGATCCCCTCGCTATAGGGGTCAAAGATTCAGGTTTTTACTGTTTTCTTGGCGTACATTCAATCGCCCACTTGCAGAAAATACAGTCAAGAATGACTTATCTGACCATATTACTTTTTTCCACATCTCCGTAGACCAAATGCTGATAGTTTTTGCACCGCTGAACTTTTATATGCGCATTCATCTTTGTAATGAGGGGTTTATGTACTGAAAGCATACTATAATATCCTCCCTCTATGTAATTGTTCTAGTTGATAGTCTGATCACGTTCCGCATCCAATCACCTGAGGAGGAGTTTCTGTTTTTCCTTGCATATTACTCAAATGCACAGGCATCGCGGTCATCAAATGCGCGCTGTCTGTTTACTGATATCTTCGCTGTAGATCTAAATGCAGATGCCACTTTAGCCACTGTTTCTATTGGGATACCAGCCAGAACAAAGAATCCCCCTTCAAAGTAGCTTAAACTCTTTAAACTCTTTTCAATCTTGATACAAAATCAGAATTAATTGGACCACAGAGCATGATTGAATGTCAGGTCTATAAATGAACCGTGCAGTGTTTAGAAACATCTGCGTTTGTTATGTTTAGCTACTCATTTATGCATGTTTGTTCTTTAATTTGTCAGCTGTCTGTAGCAAATGTCTTGTTTGACATATTACACTGGCTGCAATTTGTGGAGTTTAAATGTTGCAATATTCAAAAAACTGTGGAACAGATTTTTAAAAATGTAAAATATGTCCTTTATTAAATTTTGCTTGGAGAACAATATGAACTGGAATTAGTTTTGGTGTCTGTAAAGTGCTAAAGTGTGACTGAGGCAATATAAACCTGAAGTCGACTTTATCAAGTCATGATCGAAGATGCAGAGCGTAAAAATCACTACAAAGCAAGCATCTCAACAATGCTTCCTGGAACTTAGTGTCTTTTCTTTCTGTGACTCTTACTAGACTATTTTGTAGAGGGCTATTTAGTTTTTACTTCACTACATTTATCTGAGAGCTTTGGAATGTTGGTTGGACAAAACAAGAATGATTAGGTAATCGCAGCAGCGCTTCTCACTATTGTCAGAATTATTACAAACTGAGCAATCAGTCGGCAATGCATAAAATAATCAGCAGGATAATCCATAATCAAAATAAGCATTAGTCGCAGTCTTATACAAAAAAACAACAACAACAACAAAAACAACAACAAAATCATAATGAGCATCACCTCAACTACAAAAGTAAAATTTTGCCTTTACATTAATCCATGAGTAACAGTAATCTAACAGGTTAATATATAATAGTACAACAGTCACTGGGGACATTTTTCCTGCATTGAGTACTTATTAGGTATTTAAGTACTACTTAAATACTTAAAGTGCATTTCCTTGACTATACGCACACATTTTTAATTAAGTAACATTTTACATTGATGAATTTTAATAGTGAGCGAGTATTTTTTTTTTTTTATAGTGTGATATTTGTACTTACTCAGTAAAGGATCTAAATATTTTCTTCACTACTGGGAAAAACATATGTCTGACACCAATATCTATCAAACTCAAAAACTAGATCTTTATTCAAGGTTAGAGGACTGGAATGAACATCAGCAGACTTGTAACCTTTAAGCAACATACTCAAAACAGTCAAACTTTATTCAAGCTTTAGGGGAGAGTTGGAAGTGTTTGCCTTCAGTCATTTGCATTGTGTGACCTCTGAACTCTGATGCCTGATTAGACTTCAAAAAGGGCATCTCTTGTGACTGGGCCAGCACAAAACTGAGGCACACACATATTTTTTTCTGACTGAGATATTCTTACAACGACATTTAGCCTAATAGTTAAAAATTGTTTATGGGAGAAGATGAGAAACATTCTGTAGCTGTGATTTAAGAGCTGATAGTAAATCCTCTGCAACAACACAACTCTTTCTCCAGCAGTTAACTTCTGTATGGCAGTGATACAATAGGGAATCAAGCCACAATAAAACCACATTTATCTGGAGACAGGATCACTGTGAATAATCTCCAGCCACAATATACAGTGCCTATAAAAAGTTTTGCCCTTTCATTCAATACTGAATCCGTACAATTTAATTAGGCTTTTTTGACAAGAATTTACAATTTAACTTACAGTACAGTTTAATCCATCATTAGGGAATTAAAGGAATATGGCACATGACTGACCTCAAACACTGATTGACCCTGCAAGGAAGAGACTAGTGAGGGAGGCCACCAAGACACCTATGACTGCTCTGAAGGGATTACAAACTTTAGGTGTTGAGATGGGAGAGACGTTGCATACAACAACTGTTTCCTGGGTTCCTCACCAGTCAAAGCTTTATTGGAGAGTGGCGACGAGAAAGTCACAGTTGAAAAAATCTCATTTTAAATCTCAGCTACAGTTCACCAGAAGGCATGTGAGAGACTCTGATTTCAACTGGAATAAGGTTGTTTGGTCCAATGTGACCAAAATTCAGCTATTTGGCCATCAGACTCAACATTGCGTTTGGTGGATACTAAACACTGTGCATCCTCACAAACGCACCAGCCCCACTGTGAAGCACGGTGGTGGCAGCGTCATGGTGGGGATGCATCTCAGCAGCAGGCTCTGGAAGGTTTGTAAAGGTTGAGGGTAAAATGAAAGCAGCAAAGTATTGGGAAATTCTGGAAGACAACCTGATGCAGACTACAAGAAAATTGCAACTTAACAGTAGATTTGTGTTCCAGCGAGTCAATGACCTGAAGCATACAGCCAAAGCTATACAGAAATGGTTTAAATACAACAGTGTGAATGTTCTGAAGTGGTTGAGTCAGAGCCCAGACCTCAATCCAATTGAGAATTTGTGGGTGGACTTGAAAAGGGTTGTTCACTCATGATCCCGGTCTAACCTGAAACGGCTTGAGCAGTTTCGAAAAGAAAAATGGGGTAAAATTACAGTGTCGAGATGTGTGAGGCTAATTAAGACCCATCCACACAGGCTCAATGCTGTAATTGCAGCCAAAGGTCCATCTACTAAACACTGATTCGAACGGGTTGAATATGTAAGCAGTCAGTTACTTTACATTCACCTTTTGAATCAGTTAAGGCTACTTTGTACAAATTTATTTTTAACTTTAACATGAGACAGTCTTTTTGGTAAATTCTTGTCAAAAAAGGCAAATTATATTGACCATGATTTAATATTAAAAAGCAGTAAATGGGGAAAATTCCCCAAGAGGATGAATAATTTTTATAGATAGTGTATATTCAATGTCTCTAACTATTTATTTATCAAAAGAAAATTTGTCTGAAAAAGAGCTTTATGATATATTGTTTTCACAACATGAGGTACAGGCTGGGTCTGGACTGATTTGTCATTCAGTTTGGATGCAGACTAAGGTGTGCACTTGGACCAGCCCTGGCCTATAGGATACTAAAGGGATTGGTAGCTATTGTTGAACATTTCCTTGGTATAATAATGGCTTCAGTATCTGCTGATGAGACAAAAACCTAATATGAACAGTGGACTGAATAAGAGCTAGATACTGTCTTTATGGTGCTATTTGGACTAACTGTTAACACTGTGACAGGTAAATCACAGGTGCAACAATAATGATGGCTCAGTTCCATTTTGATGTGCCATGACAGTGCACCTACAATGCCAGGACCCTAAAACTGAAGCTTTTATTACGTAAACGTGTGCTTGACAAGTCACAAAGGTCGGCCACAAACACAGGTGTGTTTGGTTGCAAACTACAAAATGGGACTGCCATAAAGAAGAGAACAAAAAAAAAAAACACCCGGAAGTTGGCTAAAAAGAAAGAACAATGAAAGGCTAAGCAAAAATAAAATATTTAGAAACACATAGTGTCTCAGAAAACCAGTCCTTGTTTCATCACTTTGAAAGTTCAGTTCATGACTTATAAGAAGGGTGCTGAGTAGTTGCCCATTAAAACCATGACATTTCAATAATTTCCTCTAATCTCAGCATCATAGAGAGTCTCAATGCCACCCGCTTGGACTACATGCACAGACGCACACATGCCTCAATCTCTGAACCTTAATGATTAATGCCCCACGCATAAACTTGACACATAAACTCTCTGACAGACACTTGATTTCCCTCACGGCTACACACACTACTGTACAATGAGAGCATACTGTGCAAATGTTTCAGCCACTAAAAGTAAAGTTACATGCGTTCACAAACATCCATCCATCCATTTTCTATACACCGCTTAATCCTCACTAGGGTCGCAGGGGGGCTGGAGTCTATCCCAGCCAACTTAGGGCGAAAGCAGGGGACACCCTGGACAGGTCGCCAGTCCATCGCAGGGCCACACTGAGAGACAGACAACCAAGCACACTCACATTCACACCTACGGACAATTTAGAATCACCAATTAACCTCAACATGTTTTTGGACTGTGTGGGAGGAAGCCGGAGAGAACCCACGCTGCACGGGGAGAACAGGCAAACTCCACGCAGAAAGATTCCGGTGCCCCCACCGGGACGCGAACCGGCAACCTTCTTGCTGCGAGGCAACAGTGCTACCAACTGCGCCACCTTGCAGCCCGCCTTCACAAACACAAAAATTATTTTCATTCATCAATTATCTTTGTCCATCCATCCATCCATCCATTATCTATACACTGCGTAACCCTCACGAAGGTCGTGGGGGGGCTGGAGCCTATCACACACACAGGGTGTAGGCAGGGAACACCTGGACAGGTCGCCAGTCTATCACAGGGCTACACAGAGAGACAAACAACCAAGCACACTCACATTCCCATTCATACCTACGGACAATTTGTAGAATCAGTAATTAACCTCAGCATCTTTTTGGACTGTGGGAGGAAGCCGGAGAACCCGGAGAGAACCCACACTGCACAGGGAGAACATGCAAAATCCACACAGAAAGAATTCAGGCGTCCTAACCGGGATGCAACTCTTCTAGCAGCGAGGCGACAGTGCTAACCACTGCTTCACCTTGCAGCCCCAATTGTCTTTGTGTAGTGTAAAAAAACAAAAAAAAAAACAGCACCAATTCTCTTTGGTACAAGTGTGGCAGGTTGTTTCAAGCATCTTAGAAAACTTGCCACAGTTCTTCTGTGTATTCAGACTGTCTCTGTTGCATCTGTCTCCTCATGTACCCCCAGACAGACTCAATGATGTTGAGATCAGAGCTTTGTGTGAGGCATACTATCTATTGCAGGGCTTGCTGTTCTTGTCGTGGAAGATAATTTTTTAATGACTCCGGCTGTATGTTTGGTATTATTGTCATTCACTGCATGAATGTGGGACTGATAAAATGCCTCTTTGACGTTATTACCAGACGGATAAGAATTTAAACATCTAAAATGACACAGCAATGTATGCACATGGATGAATATTTCAAACTACAAAGACTGAGAACTGAATGATGAACACGCTTTTTTTTCTCTTAGTGTGCATGAAAACTAACACCATGTACATGTGAATCTACACATCTTTGACTGCGCTCACCCATAGATGTGCTAACACACAAACACACATCATTATCCCTTCCTTCCTTTAGGCATCAACTTGGCATTTTCCAGTTCTCCAGTCATTTGTTTTCTACCCAGACCTTAGAGGCTGCAGTGGACCGCTAACCATTAGTAACTTGGCTGGTATTAGAGATGGCAACTTCCTTGTTGCACCTGGACAATTACATCCATAATTTAATATAGGGAAACAGCAATGTAACTAACAAAGAGAGCGTGAACAGCAAGAGGGTTGTCAGGAAGAAGACTCACTGGTTTATTGCACCTATATCAAATCCTTATCGGCAATCACATACCCGAATTACACTACAAGGATAAATAAAGATAATAAAATAAGGGGCGCCCGGGGTCAACTAGATGTACAGGGGCTATAGCAGCCGCGGTTCGAGTCCAGCCAACAGTTCATTTGCTGCATGTCCTTGCCCCACTCTTCTCCCCATGTTTCTGTCTCTCTTCGCTATCCTATACAATAAAGGAGAAAGAAGGCCAAAAAAATCTTAAAAAAAAAAAAGAAAAAGATAAAATAATTTTCTGTACCAATTCCCTCCATGCATGCTTTTCCTTTAAGGATTTCTTTGCAATTCCAGCATTAAAAAGCACTTGTTGGGTCTTTTGTTACTCCTGTAAACAGTGTGATTTGACTCTGACAATGTAAATCCATCTCTGGCTTAGCTGTTAAGAAACGGTAATTCTAAGCTATTGGAACATGAATTGATCAATTTACCGGAGCCAGTGCTGAAATGTGTTTTATTTATATAGAACTGTAAAAATCTCCATGACTAGAATTGATTTTCACAAACACTGTACAGATGAGCTTGACTGAGTTGAATTGTATGTTATAGGCTCAGAATTTTTGAGCAGAATTACAATGAAATACTCAGGCAACATGCTGTGATATGCACTTTAATCATGCACAGGAGACAGATCTGCTGTGTAGAAGGTATGCCTCTGCACAGTGTGTATGCATGCATGTGCATGGTCAAAAAAAAACGAAAATGAGGGAGTAACAGAAAATAAGAAAAACAAGAGAGCAAGCAGTCTAGCAGTCCTAAAGAAGCTTTTATTGAACACTAAGAAGGGGGTATAGAATGATGAACACCCAGCCTGCTCTTTTCACATCGAGGAAATTGCATTTGGGAATATTGAGCTGGCTGGTATGATGAAGTACACAACCTCTCCTCCACATGCACACAAATGCTCACATTTTTATGGCACCATGTATTAGCAATACAGAAAAGATCATATTTACCGAGCTACACGCATACCTCGCACGCACACGTGCACACGCACACGCACACGCACACGCACATGCGCACAGGATCTCATTTAGTCTGTGTGCATGGGTTGGATGAGCACTCTCTACTATTGAAAGAGCGGAAATGAGAAACGGTGCAAACAGGCAGAGAGAGAGATAGAGATAGAGAGAGAGAGAGAGAGAGAGAGAGAGAGAGAGAGAGAGAGAGAGAGAGAAGGCGAGAAAAAAAGTGAGAGAAGAGGAAGTGGCAGAGAAAGAGAGGCAGAATAGAGAAGCAAGGAATAAATGAGGGAATAATAAAAGGAAAGAATGAGGAAGAGTGAGACATCCTCCTCTGGCACCACTGTGGCTGATAATTTAAAGGCATTGTTGATGTGGATACAATCCATTCCAGCATGAAACACATCAGGATTATTTTTCATGAAAAAGAAAATTATTTTTCTGATATTTGGAACAGTTGGAGTCAACAAGTTCCATACAAATGGCATGCAGACACATCATTAACTATGGATTCTGACTCAAAATGAGTGACAAATGATCACAATACTGTAGGCTGTGAGGAGGGCTGCATTGTGCAGGGCTGTAGAGTTTCAAGTTGGGTCTTAAAACCCAAAGAATCTAAAATGAGAGGCACTAGGTGACAATTTGTCTAAAATAAGGATGTTATACCTGTGTGCAGTTCTCATATGTCGCTGTCATAGATGCATATCTTGGAATAGTGGAACAGTGATGGATATCTACATAGTATATGCACACGTACACACACACACACACACACACGCACAACAGTTGACTAGTTTATTTATGTTTACATAAGTGCAACAATGACTAAAGAGAGCTGTCAGTTAGATGCTGTACACACTCAACTAGCAATTACTTCTATACACAGAGCAACAAAAGCAGACAGAAAATAAAATACTATCAGTTCTCCACACACGCAGACACTCCTGCTTGCATGAGCACACACTCACTCGCGCGCACGCACACACAGGTCACGGAGAAGTGGCTGTCACTGTGATTGGTTCCTGCTGCTGAGGGCGAACCCACAATAGCCAATTATCTGTCATTATACACCACAGCAGCTCTTGCGGTCTGGATGCCTCTGCGTGTGTGTGTATGTGTGTGCGTGTGCATGTGTGTGCATCTGTTATGTGTGAATGCGTGTGTGTCATAGCGGGAGAGATTGGCAAATTGCTAGTTATATATTTCAGCATACTGAAAGAGGAGAGGAGAAATGTGGAGGAGGGTAAGAGGGGAGAGTTTGAAGCAGCCAGGCAGAAATATGCAGAGTGAATATAAAAGGAAGCAAAGAAGAGATTGATTATTATTTTTGACAGTTGTAGAGAAGATGGGATCACGAGGGGCCACAGACCTCCACTGAGCTGCATGCTGATGACAGATGTCTGGTGACCAAGACATGCCTGATGCAGCGAGGCCAAAGCATCTGGCCACAGAGAGAGGCACTCTGTCAGCATATGACTAATGCTCCATCATGTATGAACCTTGTGTGACTGAGCTGTGACCACTGTGGACAGATTTTGAAACATATCTGACTATATCTCAGATGACACTATGACTTTGCAATTTATTTCCAAGTAGACACAGTATAGAGCATTAAGTACTGTGATTGCCTGTGTACTATTCAACAATGCACTGCTTTCAACGACAGGGCAGTTTGTGAGGTGAGTGGTGAGAGATGTGAACTGGCCGCATAAGATATTCTCATAATGTGAGTGCATATGTATGAGCTCACCACACTCAGCTATACAATATGGGTTATGGTTAATTACAAGGTCCTATCCATTACAGAGTCTGACCCATTTAAGTATCATACAGTCTAAGGTCTGAGCACAGCAATGGCATCAACAGTAGCAATGAATGGCCGGTTAGCTCAGTTGGTGAGAGCCTGGCGCTAATAACGCCAAGGTCAGGGGTTCCATCCCAGTACGAGCCGCTAATGTTTACTGTTGGTCCGTGGTTAAACAGGAAATGTTTGCACGATCGACTGGACGGTTTGGGGTTCAAGCCTAACCGCCAAGCTGTCATTGTTTAACCCTATCTGCTGCAGAGGTGCTGTAATGTGACTGACCCCAGCTTCTTAACAAGCTTTCCTTTCGCTAAGATTTTGAATAATGACTAATGAAGACAGCATGCAGTCAAATGAGTTTTTAATTAAGGCGCAGGCAATGTTATTAGTATTCAAGGAGACTTAAATTGATGTAGTAGAAATTAAAATGTTATTTTAAAAAATTTGAAAAACTCATTTTTCAATGCAAAGTTTCATTAAAATGCTTTTTCTTTTTTTTTGGGTAACCAATCCTATAATGCTTTGGGTGTAGAGGTGACTACAGATAGAGATTTGGCTTCATCAGAGCAGAAAGTACCACATTTTCAAGTTAATTAATTTTATTTTATCGGGATTCAGTTACAAAAAATAATGACACTAATTTGAAAAATGTTAAATAATGAAAATGATAATCGTTCAATCCTTAGCTGTGATTAGAGATTTATTCCCACTACTTGGTCTTTCATACAAGCCCGACAAACCCATAGCATCACATTTTAACCACTTGGAATTCCAAAGACATTTTTTCACAAGCCCGTACTTAGATAGACTGAAAAATGCAAAAATGCAAAAAAAAAATACAGACCCTTTTTTTTTTTTTTTAAGTGACTCATAATTTATTAAAACTGGTACTGGAGGTGTTTTATTAATACACATTATGTGGTTTTTTGTCTTGCCTTGCAAAATGTCCAATTTTTCTTATCTTGTTTTAGATTCTGGATACAAGACCAACATTTTAAGCCATCAAATGTACACCTCACTGAAGCTAGCTGCACAGGTAATTCAGCAGAAAATTAAAACTTACCAACATTATGAAATCCTTAATTACCCGGACATGAAATCTCTGTAGCCCTGTTCACTTCCTGCCATTCTAATTCTTGCTCGGTAATTGTTTGCTAAAGCTCCTTTGCTGCTCTATTGAACTGTCTTCCTATTTAAGCTTGAATGGTGCTCAATCGTGACATGTGAACTTAGGTCATCATACCATCCACCTCAAAATAAATCCATCTTACTGTACACTCTTATTACACATCCAGTGTGTGTGTGTGTGTGTGTGTGTGTGTGTGTGTGTGTGTGAGAGAGTTCATGAAGTATGACACTGATCTGTCTCTGCCTGTTTTACAGCTATGCTCCCATAATCCCTATCCTAATCCACTGCCTCTCTCTCTCTCTCTCTCTCTCTCTCTCTCTCTCTCTCTCTGTGTGTGTTTCCATGTGAGTGTGTTGCCGTTTTATGTTTGTGCATGTGAGGCATAGTATTTAAGCTTATGGCTTTCAGAGGGCCTCTCTTTCCCATGCCTTCCAGACTATATGCCTTATACCATAGATAGATAGCCCTCCAGTCATCTGCCCCTCTCCATTGAACCACTCAGCACAATGGCCTGGACACAATCACTCTGCAGTCAATATCTCCATTATCATTTCAGTCAACGGAATAAACACAGCGAAAATTGAATGGTTATGGCTAATATTACTTTTAAATGAGCTGATGAAATGGGCGCAGTGATGATGGGAGAGAGAGCTGGCAGTGTTTGAGATGAAGAGAGGTGAATATGGCAGTGCAACTAAGAACAACAAATCAAGGCTACCGTCCTCACAATCTTTACATTTTCTTGTCCTTAATACAATATGGAGATGCTTTTTCATTTACCACCCTAAGGATAGTCAACTAATGGTTGTTTTGTCCAAGTTGTCAACATTCTCCCCTTACCAAGGTATGCATGCTTCTGCTTTAATTAATTTGAATTTGTGTTTTTCTTAACAAAAAATTGTTTCTAACAACCAACTACATGAGGTTGTAAGATAAAACAAAGGGTCAAAAAAGTATTCAAAGGGTAGCAAAGCAGAAAAAACACAGATCTATGTATCCATCCATCCATTTTTCTTCCACTTATGTGGGGTCAGGTCGTGGTGGCAGCAGGCTAAGCGGTGCATTCAAGACATCTCTCTCCCCAGCAATGTTTTCTAGTTCCTCCTAAGGGATCCCATAGTTTTTCCAGGCCAGATGAGACATCTAATTCCTCAAAGCAAGTTCTGGGTTTACCCCAGGGTATAAAGAAAGGTTCCCAGGAGGCATTCCAATCAGATGCCTGAACCACCTCATCTGGATCCTTGCGATGTGAAAGATCAGCGACTCTGCTTCCTCCAGATGTCCGAGCTCATCACGATATCTCTACAGCTGAGCCAAGCCACTCATTCAAGCCGTTAGTATCTGCAATCTCTTTCTCTCTGTGACTACCCAGATCTCATAGCCAAAGGTGAGGGTTGGAAAGAAAACTGACTGGGAAATCAAAAGCTTCACTTTCCAGCTCATCTCCCTCTTCAACATGACAATCCACTTACTGCTGGTGCTGCACCAATCCATCTGTTCATCTTATGCTCCATTTTCCCATCACTCTCGAACAAGATCCCAAGATACTTAAACTCCTATGAAGACTCACAATGTATGGAGTAGTGAGAGTGCCAAATTACAAAAATAAATCAATAAAAGATTTTAAAAAAAAAGTGGAAATAAAAAGAAGAATAAATATAATAATTTGTTTATTATTCTTATTTTATTTTTTA
>NW_007577794.1:335500-337562 GCF_000690725.1 Stegastes partitus
TTCATTTCATTCATTTCATTTCATTTCAAATCTGGCACTCTCACTACTTCAATGAACTACCTTACCCCAAAAAAGAAGACTGCGCCTCCACCTCAAGTCAGGAGCGGGAAGGCAGCTCACAGATTGTTGGAGTGAAAGTCCATTGGACTTCAGATGAATGTTGGAGTAAATTATATAGAGATCGGGAAAACAGGATATTGCACAATGAAATGATGTTGTACAGCCCACACACAGACACACACGTCAAGTAAAATGATAATGTTGGAATGTAACCAGAACAAGCACAGAAAATCTCCATACACACACATAGTTTTCCAAGAAATCAGCCATCTGGCATCCCTAGTTACCAAAACAACAGGTCACGGTGACCTTGTCTCTATGGCTTTACCTGTACTTCAGATATTACATCTGTCTGTTGGGATGTGTGTTCCTCCAGGAGATAATAAAAATCCCTGAGGCTGCAACTAACGCGTCTGAGTACTGATTCTCATAATCTATTCTCTACAACAAGGTGAGCTCCTGGTAGCCGAGCCTTCACCCACTGGGTTTGGCCAGTCAGAGCCTGAAGAAGTGTTATTAAGTCACTCCCAAAAGGGCTACCACCTGCTGAGATAGGTGTAAGGGTAGTGTGTGGTCTTTAGTTTAGACTTGACAGTAGAAATAGGCAGGAAATGATTGAAAAAAAAAAAAAGACCCCAGTCAAACCAGTGACATGCTCAGCACCTTTAACCCAAAATTACATCAGAGGGTGCATCAGGGGAGTCTGCTTTAATAAAGTTGTCCTTACATGTGGTCATGTCAGTAAAGAATATCTATCATTGAGGTGTAGACAGACATCAAGAAATGTATGTGAAAAAAAGAAAGGAGAAAGAAGAAAAGAAAAATTGTAAATGCGATTGGTTCTTCTCAGTCTTTAAGAATGGTGCTCGAGATGAATAGCGAGAAGTGTAAGAGGTTGATGAGTGGAACCCTCAGCAATGATAATCTCATTAGAACTGTACCGCATGTTAAGCTCCCCACTAATGACTGATGTGTGTGTGTGTGTGTGTGTGTGTGTGTGTGTGTGTGTGTCACATGTATGAGTGTACACAGGATGTGTGTGTGAATCTTGGACCATCCTAATTATCAGACGTGACTCACGTGAGGGTAATTACAGCATCAGAGACAGTGGGAACAAGGCTACAACTGACCCAGAAATCTACAGGCTAATGAAGCGATAAGACACAGACACACACTTTCTCTTTCTATGTCTCGCTCTCACCTCACACAGAGAGACTGGGACAGAGCGGGAGAAAGAAAGAAACAGTCAAAAAGACAGAAAGGAGAACAATGTTTCCCTCAGACTGCATTAGAGAGAGTTGAGAGATTTGGGAGGAGCTGTCAAGAGACGCTCTGTCAGGCAGCTTCAAGCTCAGCCCTTTTCCTAGAATGAACTAATCTGGTTCCCTCTGTTCTTTGTCATATCTGGCCATGGCTTCACAGTACTGTGGTCTGCTTCCACAGCCGCGGATTAAGCTCGGCTATCCGAGACTAAATTCTCTACTGAAGAATCATCTAGGTGTAATCCCTGCGTGAAGCCAGCCCTGTATGGTACAGCACATTATATCTTTCACAATGACTATTATGCACAGCTGCACACTCTGGAGATAAAGGAGACAAGTGCAAGAATGGTTAGCTGTGTATTGGCAGAAGAGCCTAAGGGTTGCTTTCATTTGTTATGTAAAATGAGAGCGGTTCACTTAAGGTAGACCTCCTGGGAACACATCAACTAATTCAGAGTTCTGACGTGTAGTTTCTCCAACTCAGTGATTAAAATATTAAAATTTAAACAAATCCTGTCACAAATTTCTTTAATAATCCTGTCTGCAGGTTTTCATTGTTTGCATTAACATTTAACATTTGCATTTTCTGTTTCATTTCTTTTGAATTCACAGGAAAAAGTAAAATAAAATCAAACACCAAAACGCAATAAGTCAATTGAAAACATATGCCAATCAACCCAAAAGTAAACAACAAAGTCCTGTTAAACATTATTAACAAGTTTGTAAAAAAAAAAAAAAAA